>NC_137730.1:0-114622 GCF_964034855.1 Anser brachyrhynchus | reverse complement strand
AAGGGGGGGGCAAGGGGGGCAATAGGGGGGCAATAGGGGGTGATGGGGGGTAAGGGGGGGTGATGGAGGGGCAATAAGGGAGGATGGGGGGGTAAGGGGGGGCAAGGGGGGGCATTGGGGGGGGTAAGGGGGGAAGGATGGGGGTAAGGGGGGGGAATGGGGGGGTGAAAACGGGGGGGGGGGGGTGCAAAGTGGAGGGGAAATGCGGGGGGATGCGCTGGGGGGGGGGGGGCGCAGCGGCGCTGCCATGGCAACCGCTGCTGTAGCGACCGGGCCTGGGCTGCCTGGCAACGGTTGTCATGGCAACGGGGGATGCTGCCCCCCTTCCCCGGTGAGAAGGGGGGGGGGAATGGGGCATGGGGTGGACTGGGGGGGGGGGTTACTGGGGGGGTTACTGGGAGACACTGGGGGTTACTGGTGGTTACTGGGAGACACTGGGGGGTTACTGGGGGGGCACTGGGAGACACGGGGGGGGCACTGGGACACACTGGAAGGTCACTGGACACACTTGGAGGCACTGGGGCACTGGGAGACACTGGGATGCCACTGGGAGACACTGGGGGGCTACTGGGAGACACTAGGGGGAGCACTGGGGGGTTAGTGGGACATACTGGGGACTACTGGGAGACAGTGGTGGGGGCACTGGGGGCCACTGGGGGTTACTGGGAGACGCTGGGGGGGCACTGGGAGTTACTGGGGGCCACTGGGGGTTACTGGGAGACACTGGGTGGGCCACCAGGGGTTACTGGGGGCCACCAGGGGTTACTGGGGGCCACTGGGGGGTTACTGGGAGACACTGGGAGGTTACTGGGGGACACTGGGGAGGGGGCCTCATAGGCGCAGACTGAGGTGGGGGGGTCACTGGGGGGGGGGGGGGTCGGCCCCGAACTGCCCCCCGCAACCCGGGAGGGGGCGGGGCCAGAGCGGGGAGGGGGCGGGGCCACCCCCGAGGGGGGGGGCGGGTCCTGCCTCTGCGGTAGGAGACCCCCCCCCGGTCACGTGATCCCGAGGTGACGTCACCTCGCGGGGGCGGGGGGGGGGGAGCGGGGGGGGGCGCCGCTGCCGCAGGGTGAATCATCCGCGGGAGGGGGGGGCGGGGGGGGCACGCACAGCCCCTATGGAGCACCCCCTCCCCCCCCCCCCCCCCCCCCGGCCCCTATGGAACCCCCTCGGTGCTTATAGTGACACCTTGTACCCTATAGAGCCCCCCCGGTCCCTATAGAGCCCCCCTTGTACCCTATAGAGACCCCCCCAGTCCTTATAGAGCCCCCTTCTATGCTATAGAGTCCCCCCTCGGTGCCTATAGATCCCCCCTTGTACCCCATAGAGCCCCCCCGGTCCTTACAGAGCCCCTCTGTACCCTATACAGCCCCCCCCCGGCCCCTATAGATCCCCCTGGCCCCTATAGAGCCCCCACCCCATCCTAATAGAGCCCCTCCGGTCCCTATAGAGCCACCCCTTGGCTCTTATAGAGCCCCCCCCGTCCTTGTAGAGACCCTTTGTACCCTATACAGCCCCCCCCCGTCCTTATAGAGCCCCTTTTAACCCTATAGAGCACCCCCCCCGGCCCCTATAGATCCCCCCTGGCCTCTATAGAGCCCCCACCCCGTCCTAATAGAGCCCCTCTGGTCCCTATAGAGCCACCCCTCGGCCCTTATAGAGCCCTCCCCGTCCTTGTAGAGCCCCTTTGTACCCTATACAGCCCTCCCCCCCCCCCCCCCCAGGTCCTTATAGAGCCCCTCCTGTCCCTATAGAGCCCCCCTCCGATCCCTATATAGCTCCCCCTGGTCCCTGTAGAGCCCCACTCAGCCTCTATGGAACCCCCCCCCCCCCCCCCCCCCGGTTCTTGTAGACTCCCTCCAGTCCTTATAGAGCCCCCTTGTACCCCATATAGCTCCCCCCGGTCCCTATGGAGCCCCCTCAGTCCCTATAGAGCCCCTCTCCAGCCCCCTCCCAACCCTATACTTCCCCCATACCCCCTCACCTCTGTCTGTATACAGCACCCTCCCCACCCTTATATAGCCCCCCCCCCCCCCCGGCCTCCTTAAGGTGCCCTTGGCTCTGTACAGTCCCTATAGAACACCCCCCCCCCCCCCCATACATCCCCCTGGCTCCTATACATCCCTTACAGCCCCCCCCCCCAGCCCCCTTAAAGCTCCCTTGGTCCTACAGAGCCTCCATATGGCCCCATACAGTGTTCCCCCCCCCCCCCCATACATCCCCCTTGCCCCTGTTTAGCCCCCGTATCCCTATCCTTGCCCCTATACATTCCCCTTGGCCTTATATATCCCCTATACAGCCCCTGGACATCCCTCCTCAACGTCCCTGCCCCTATAGATCACCACTCCCTGGCTCCCCTTGCCCCTATAGATTCTTCCTCTGACCTCTTGTCCCTATACGTCACCCTTGCGTTCTCCTTGCCCCTATATGTCACTCCTGTCCCTCTAGGTCCCCACCAGTCCCTTTGCCCCTATACGTCCCTCCTGGCCCTATATATCCCCCCCTCCCCCCCCCCCCAGTAGACCTCTTGTCCCTATATGTCTCCCTTGCCCCTTCCCTCCCCCCTCAGCCCTATAAATACCCCCCCCCCAAGCCCTATAGGTCCCCCGACCCTATACCCTCCTCCATTGCTATATAACCCCTGGCCCTATACATCCCCCAACCCCTATATATTCCCCCCCCCAAGTTCCTATACCACCCCCCATGCTTAGCTACCCCCTAGTCCCCGGCCCTATGCACTCCCCAATCCCTATATATCCCCCCAAGACCCTATACACCCCTCCCTGTCCCTATACATCCCCCAGACCCTATATATCTCCCTCCAGACCCTATATACCCACTAGTCCCCATACCCCCTCCAGCCCCTATACAACCCCCCAACCCCTATATACCCCCTCCAGCCCCTATACAACCCCCTCAAACCCTATACACCCCCCTCCCTATACACCCCTAACCCCTCTATTCCCCCCCCAACCCCTATATATCCCCTCCCCCAGGCCCTATATCCCCCCCCAGCCCTATACATCCCCCTCCCGCCCTGTGCGTTCCCCCCCGACCCTAAATATCCCCCCTGCCCTATATATCCCTCCCCCGCTCTATACATCCTCCCCACCCTATACATCCCCCCCCCCGACCCTATACCCCCCCTCCCCGCCCTATACAACGCCCCCCCCCCCCCCCCCGCCATACGTCCCCGCAGCGCCGTGGGGGCCACGCAGGAAGCGGCTGCGGTCCCGGTGACTCATCCCCCCCCCCCCGCCCCCTATACACTGGGGGGGGGTCGGTGCGGGGGGGGGGAGGGGGGGGGCTCGGTGGCTCCGCCCCCACCCCCATACCCCCCCCGCCCCTATAGAAGCAGCTGCATTGGTGAGTCACCGGCGAGCGGGCACGGCCCCCCCGGGCCCCCCCCCCCACGTGCACACCGGCACGTATAGGGGCACAGAGACACCCCCCCACACCCCCCCCACCCCCCACCCGTGGGCACATGGGCACCTATAGGCACCTATAGACACCCAGGGACTCCCCTCCCCATGACTACACGGGCACCTATAGGCACCTATAGGTGCACAGGAATCCCCCCCCCCCCCCCCCCCCCCCGTGTACACACCGGTATGTATAGGCACCTACCCAGCCACCCCCATACACGCAACCCCTATATACACAAAAAAAAATATTTACACACCCCCTATATGCACATCCCCTATATACACACTCCCCCTATATACCCCCCACCCCCCATACACACACACACACCCTATATACACCCCCGCCCCCCATATACACACCCCGCTCTATACACAGGCACTCCTATATACGCCCCCCCCCCCCCCCCCCAATACACAACCCCTCCATATACACCCCCTCCCCTATATACAGAGAACCCCCCCCCCATATACACCCCCCTCATCCCTATAGGGGCACCTATGGACGTGGCATGAGCTTGAGTGCCGTGTCCTTGCAGGAGGTGAGCGTGCCCTTGTGCGAGCCTGTCGTCTATAGGGGCATCTATAGGGGCATCTCCAGGGGCATCTATAGGGGTGTATAGGGGGTGGGAGGTGGGTGTCTATAGGGGGTGTGTGCATCTATAGGAGTGTGGGTGTATGTATAGGGGTGTGGGGGCGTATAGGGGTGGGTGTATATGGTGTTTGTATAGGGGATTGGGTGTGTATAGGTTTGTGTGTGTATATGGGGAGGTGTATATAGGATGTTTGTATAGGGACGTGTGCGTACAGAGGTGTGTATAGGGGTGTGTGTATACAGGGCTGTGTGTACAGGGGGTCCATATAAGGCCGTGTGTATGTGCATAGGGGTGCGTAGAGGGCCGTGTGTATAGGGCCGTGTGTAGGGGTGTATATATAGGGCCGTGTATGTATAGTGCCGTGTGTAGGGGTGTTTATATAGGGCCGTGTATGTATAGGGCCGTGTGTAGGGGTGTTTATATAGGGCCGTGTATGTATAGGGCCGTGTGTAGGGCTATTTATATAGGGCCATGTGTATAGGGCCGTGTGTAGGTCCCTCCGTTCCTCCCCCTCTTTCTCCCGCCCCCCCCTTCCCCCCCCCCCCCCCCCCCCCGCCCCATTCATCCCGCGCCCATTCATGCCGCCGCTCCCCGGGAGGGGGGGGGGAGGGAGGGGGGAAGCTGCGCATGCGCACCGCGCGCCCCCCTCCTCCCAGCCCCGGCCGGATTTTATGAATGGGCTCTGACGTCAATGGGGGTCACGTGGAGCCGGGCGCGGGTATAAAGGCGGCGGCGCCGCTGTCCGCGGTCCTGAACGGGAGGAGCCGGCACCGGGACCGGGACCGGGCACCGGGATTCGACACCGGGACCGGCACCGGGAGCAGGCACCGGGATCCGCAACCGGGCACCGGGACCGGGAGCAGCCACCGGGACCGGGCACCGGGATCCGCTACTGGGAACCGGGACCGGGCACCGGGACCGGGATCCGACACCAGGACCGGGACCGAGATCTGCAACCGGCACCGGGATCTGCAACCGGGCACCGGAACCGGGACCGGGATCCGCCCCTGAGACCAGGCACCGGGATCGATCCCCGGGACCCACCCCCGGGCACCACCGGGAGCCGCCGCCCCCGGCCCGGGGAGGGAGCGGGGGGCGCCCCGCGACCGTAGCGACCCCCCCGGGAACCGGTAAATCCCCTCCCCCTCCCTTGGGTTAAAACGGGGAGGGGGCGGCTGCGGGTGTCCCCCCCCCCCCCCAGCCCTAACCGGGGGTGGGCGGCGTGTCCCGGCCCTGCGGCACGCGTGGGCTGCGTGTGACATGTGTGTGGGTGTGATGTGTGTGGATGCGTGTGCATTGCGTGTAGATGCATGTATTGGATGTACATGCATGTGCGGTGCGCGTATACGTATGTACATTGCAGTTGCCTGTATGTGCAGAGCGTGTAGATGCATGTAGGGCATGTACAGGTATGTGCGGTGCGTGTATATGCATGTAGTGCGTGTACGTGTATGTGCGGTGAGTGTACGTGTATGTGTGTGAGTGTATATGCATGTGCATTGCATGTCTATGCATGTACATTGCAGTTACACGTATGAGCAGTGCATTTATATGCATGCAGTACATGCAAATGCATGTGCTGCGTGTGTATATGCATGCACGTTGCATGTATATGTATGCGTAGCGCGTGTACATGTATGTGCTGGGTGCGTAAATGGACGTGCTGTGTGCGTACGTGCATGTAGTGTGTGTAAATGTATGTGCTGTGTGTGTACGTTTGTGTGCAGGGTGTGTATACGTATGTATATTGCGTGTACATGTATGTGCAGTGAGTGTACTTGCATGAAGTGCATGTAAATGTATGTCCTGTGCATGTGTAAGCATGTGCAGTGCATTGCACGCGTGTGCTGTGTTATGCTTGCCGTGTGCATCCATGTATGTGCCGTGTGTGTCCATGTACGTGCTGTGCGTGTCGATGTATGTGCTGTGTGTCCATGTATGTGCTGTACACGCATGTGCTGTGCGTGTGTTATGTGCTGTGTGTGTTGTGAGCGCTGCATTGTATGTGCTGCGTGCATCGCGTGTGCATTGCATGTGCATTGCGTGTGCATTGCGTGTGCGCTGTATGTGAATTGCATGTGCTGCCGTATGTGTAGCACGTTGTATGTGCTGAGCATTGCGTGTGCTGCGTGTGCTGGGTGTGAGACGCTGGGGGGGGGGGTAATGGCACGGGGTGGGGGGGGGGGGCACCCATAGGTGCCAGCATGTGCGGGGGGAATGTGGGGGTCCTGCCGGGTGCCTTTGGGAGGGGGAAATCGGGGGGGGGGTTGGGGGGGGCAACTTGGGGGGGGGATTTGGGGGGGCACTTGAGGTGGGGAGAATTTGGGGGGGGGGACCTTGGGGTACCCCAATGGGGGGGGGGCTCCTGGCACTTGGGGTCCAATGGGGGGATTGGGGGGGAGTTTCGGGGGGGGGGGGGGGCACAGCATGGGGGACACTTTGGAAAACCCATTGTATGTGGGGGTCCATAATACATGGGGGGGGGGATGCACTTGAGGGGGCGGGGGTCCCGTGCCCCCTGACCCCCCCCTTCTCTTCCCCCCCCCCCCCCCCAGGCACCATGCCCCCCCCCGCCCGCCCCTTGCGCAGCGCCGCCCTCCTCCTCTCCATCACCCTCCTGGCCCAAAGCCGCCCCCACCCCTCCCCTCGCCTCCCCGGCCCCTTTTTCCCCCCTCCCCAAATCCCTTCCTCCTCCTCTTCCTCGCCGCCGGACGAAGTCCTGAAGGAGCTGGAGGAGCTGGGGAGGCTGCGAGCGGAGGCCAAGCGGGACCGGGAGCGAGGAGGAGGAGGAGGAGGCCGAAGCTGGGCCAGCGCCCGGCAGCTGCGGCAGCAGCAGAGCCTGGAGCAGCGGCTGCTGGAGCGGCGCTACCAGGAGCTGGCCGAGAGCCGGCGGCAGGCCCAGGCCGCCCGCAAGGCCGCCGCCGAGGAGGAGCGCCTGGCCGACCTGGCCTCCGACCTCCTGCTGCGCTACCTCCTCCACGGGCCCGCCGCGGCCGCCCAGGATAAGAGGTCGGAGGAGGAGGAGGAGGAGGAGGAAGAGGAGGAGGAAGGGGGGGAGGTGGGAGAGGTTGGGGGAGAGGGGGGGAGAGGTGGGGAGAGGGGCGGCGTGGGGAGGGCGAGCGCCGGGGGCGAGGCGATCTCCATGAGCAAGGCGATCCCGATGGGCAAGGCGATCCCGATGAGCAAGACGGTCCCAATGGGTAAAGGGTTCTCCATGGGCAAGAAGATCCCAATGGGCGAGGAGGTCCCAATGGGCAAGATGATCCCAATGGGCAAGAAGATGCTGATGGGTGAGGAGATCCCAATGGGCAAGATGATCCCCATGGGTAAGGAGATCCCCATGGGCAAGGAGATCCCCGTAGGCAATGGGTTCCTCATGGACAATGAGATCCCCATGGACAATGAGATCCCAATGGACAATGAGATCCCCATGGACAACGAGGTCCCCATGGACAACGAAGTCCTCATGAACAACGAGATCCCCATGACCAATGAGATCCCCATGGCCAATGAAGTCCCCATGGCCAACGAGATCCCCATGGCCAACGAGGTCTTCATGGGCAAAAAGATCCCTGTAGGCAACAGGATCTTCATGGGCAAGAAGATCCCAACGGCCAACGAGGTCGCCATGGCCAACGAGGTGCCCATGACCAATGAGATCTCCATGCGCGGTGACATCTCCGTGCGCGGGCGACGTCCCCCGGCGTGGCAAGATGCTGACACGCGGCGGTGTCCCCATGCGTGGCGATGTCCCCATGCGTGGTGACAACTCCATGCGTGGCGGGATGCCAATGCGCGGTGACGTCATCTCCATGCGTGACGACATCCCCAACCGTGGCGATGACGTCAACCGCGAAGACATCCACAACCGCGATGACGTCAACCGCGATGGCATCCCCTTCCGTGCCAATGTCCCCAACCGTGCCAACGTCCCCAACCGCGATGACGTCTTCAACCGCGGTGACGCCCCCAACCGCGACGACGTCAACCGTGATGACGTCTTCAACCGCGCCAACGTCCCCAACCGCGAAGACGCCCCCAGCCGCGCCGCCGTCCCCCCGCTGGCCCAGGAGCTGGCGGAGGCGGTGCGGCCGGCGGATGAAGATGATGAGGATGACGAGGAGGCGGCGCCAGACGCGCCACTGGACCCGGGCACCATTGACCAACTGATCGAGCTCTCGAGCCGCCTGCACCTGCCGGCCGACGACGTGGTCGACATCATCCGCGACGTGGAGCAGAAGCGCAAGGAGGAGGCGGCGGCGGCCATGGCGGTGGCGGGGGGGGGCCCTGGGATTGGCCCCCCCCGACGATGACGTCACCGATGACGATGGCGATGACGTCATCCCCGCCAAAAGCCGGCACCGCGGCGGTGGGGGTGGCGGTGGCGGAGGCGCGCCGACGTTGTTCCGGCCCCCGCGGTTGAGGAGTTATCGGCGGGGGGGGGGCTCAAGGGGGTAGGCGCCCCCCCCCATAGTGGTTGCCCCCCCCCCCCCCAATAAGGGGACCCCCAAATGTGTGACCCCCACCCCAAAATACCCCCAAGGTGCTCCATGAGCCCCCCCCTCCCAGTTCCCCCAGTCCCAGAGTCCCCTTCCCAGTCCAAGACTCCCCCCATTTCCCACTTACCCCAGTCCCCCCTCCCAGTTCTCCCAGTTTCCCCCAATTCCCGACCCCCCCCCTCCAGCTCCCAGTCCCCCCAGTTCCCCCTCCCAGTTCTCCCAGTACCCCCCCATGTAAATAGCCCCCACCACAACTTTTGCTAACGAATAAAAGCGACTATTTTAGTACGAGTTACCCTCATTATTGGGGCCCCCCCACTAATTACCCCCAGCTAATTACCCCCCCCAGCTAACTACCCCCCCCCGGGTGCTAACTGCCCCCCCTCCTCCCAGACTCATTACCCCTGGTGCTAATTAACCCCCCCTCCATGCTAACTGTCCCCTTCCCAACCTCATTACCCCCCTCATGCTAATTATTCCCCCCTTGTGCTAATTGACCCCCTTGTTCTAATTGCCCCCCCGTGTTAATTACCCTCATCCCATGCTAATTATCCCCCTCCCATGCTATTTACCCCCCCTCCGATCCCAATTGCCCCCCGTGCTAATTACCCCGTCCCATGTTAATTACCCCCCCATCATGCCAATTACCCACCACCATGCTAATTGCCCCCCCCAGTGCTATTTACCCCCCCTCCCATGCTAATTACCCCCCCACACTAATTATCCCACGCATCAGCCGAGTCTCCGCACGTTTTTATTCTGGGGGGGGGTCCCCCAACGCCCCCTCCCCATTTCGGGGGGGCCCCGTGAGAGGGGAGGGGGCTGGGGGGGGCTCCCTGCCCCCCGCGCGTGGGGGAGGGGCTGTATTTACAGCGGGGGGGGGCGCCCACCCCCCCAGCCCGGCTCGGTTTGGGGGTTCCGGGGGCGGGCCCTCCCTGGGGGGTGGGGGGGGCTACGCCAGCCCCATCTCCTCCAGGACGCTGCGGGGGGATTCGTCCTCCTGGGGGGGCACAAAAGGTGGGGGGGGGTCAGAAAAGGGGGGGGGGGTCAGAAACCCGAGGGGGGGGACACTAAATGTGGGGAGGGGGTCACAAACCCAGGGGGGGACCCCTGCCCCTTTTAGGGTCCCTATGGGGTCCCATCACCCCATGGAGATCCCATAACCCTTCTGGGGTCCCCACAGCTCCCATCACCCCGTAGCGATTCTGTACCCATTTTTGGGGTCCCTAAAGCTCCCATCACCCTACAGGGATCCCGTACCCATTTTTGGGGTTCCATCACCCTATAGGGATCCCACAACAGTTTTGGGGTTCCCTATGGGTCCCATCACCCCATGGGGGTCCCATGCCTCTTTTGGGGTCCCTACAGATCCCATCACCCTATAGAGATCCCATACCCATTTTTGGCGTCCCATCACCCTATAGGGATCCCACAACAGTTTTGGAGTTCCCTACGGGTCCCATTAGCCCGGGGGGCCCCATGCCGGTTTGGGGTTGTCCCTGCATCCCTTTTGGGGTCCCCGGGGGGGTTTTGGGGTTGGGGGGCACCTCCTGCAGCAGGTCGGCCTGCTTGATGGCCTTGAGGACACTCTTCTTGGGGGTGTGATTGGGTTCTGTATGGGGTCCCATCACCCCATAGGGACATAACGGGGTTCCCCACAGCCCCCAGCACCCCATGGGGGTCCCGTGCCCCTTTTGGGGTCCCTCTGGGATCCCAACAAGCCATAGGGATCCTATACCCATTTTTGGGGTCCCTATGGGTCCCATCAACCTATAGGGACCCCATACCCATTTCTGGGGTCTCTACATCTCCCATCACCCTATAGGGATCCTATGACTATTTTGGGGTTCCCGATGGCTCCCTATGGGTCCTATCACCCCACGGGGGTCCCGTGCCCCTTTTGGGGTCCGTACAGCTCCCACCACCCTATAAGGATCCCGTACCCATTTTTAGGGTCCCATCACCCCATAGGGATCCCATAACCCTTTTGGGGTCCCTACGGATCTCATCACCCTATAGGGATCCCATAACTGTTTTGGGGTTCCCTATGGCTCCCTATGGGTCCCATCAGCCCCGTGCCGGTTTGGGGGTGTCCCCGTGTCCCTTTTCGGGTCCCCGGGGGGGGGGGTTGGGGTCGGGGGGCACCTCCTGCAGCAGGTCGGCCTGCTCGATGGCCTTGAGGACGTTCTTCTTGGGGGTGTGATTGGGGTCTCTACGGGGGTCCCAGCACACCATAGGGACATAACGGGGTTCCCCACAGCCCTCAGCACCCCATGGGGGTCCCATGCCCCTTTTGGGGTCCCTATGGGGCCAATCACCCCCTGGAGATCCCATAACCCTTTTGGGGTCCCTACAGATCCCAGCACCCTATAGGGATCCCGTACCCATTTTTGGGGTCCCTCTGGGATCCCATCACCCCATGGAGATCCCATAACCCTTCTGGGGTCCCCACAACTCCCAGCACCCTATAGGGATCCCATAACCATTTTGGGGTCCCCACAGCTCCCATCACCCCATGGGGATCTCGTACCCATTTCTGGGGTCCCTACGGATCCCATCACCCTATAGGGACCCCATACCCATTTTTGGGATTCCTACATCTCCCATCACCCTATAGGGATCCTATAACCCTTCTGGGGTTCCCTATGGCTCCCTACGGGTCCCATCAGCCCCGTGCCGGTTTGGGGTGTCCCCGCGTCCCTTTTGGGGTCCCCGGGGGGGGGGTTTGGGGTCGGGAGCCACCTCCTGCAGCAGGTCGGCCTGCTCGATGGCCTTGAGGACGCTCTTCTTGGAGGTGTCCTGCACCTCGCCGCCCATGACGAACTCGTCCAGGATGAAGTACGCCTTCTCGAAGTTGAAGATGATGTCCAGCTCGCACACCTGGGGCGGGCACGGCCGTCACCGGGGGGGGCACGGCCTTCACTGGGGGGGGCCCCCCACCCCGCTACGGGGGCTGGGAGCCCAAAAAATGGGGTTGGGAGGCACAGAAATGGGGGTTGGGGGGCCAAAAATGGGGGTTGGGGGGCCCAAAAATGGGGGTTGGGGGGCCAAAAAATGGGGGTTGGGGAGCACAGAAATGGGGTTGGGGGGCACAGAAATGGGGAGAGGGGCACAGAAATGGGGTTGGGGGGCCCCTGAGACCCCTAAAACGGGGCTTGGGGGGGGGGTCTGGGAAACCCAAAATGGGGCTGGGGGTTTCCTGAGCCCCCAAATGTTTTTTTGGGATCCCTGACCCCCCCCCCCCCCCCGAATTGGGTCTGGGGCTTTCCTGGAGCCCCCTAGAATGGATCTGTGGGGTTCCCTTGACCCCAAAAGGGTCTGTGGGGTTCCTGAGCCCCCCAAATGGATTTGTAGGGTCCCCAACCCCCCCAAACTGGGTCTATGGGGTCCGTAAACCCCCCGAATTGGGTCTATGGGGTCCCTGAGCCCCCCCAAATCGGGTTTGGGGGTTTCTGAGACCCCAAACCAGGTCTGTGGGGTTCCTGAGCCCCCCAAATGAGTCTCTGGGGTTTCTGAGCCCCCCAAACGGATCTGGGGGGGTTCCCTTGACCCCAAAATGGGACTTTGGGGTTTCCGGGCCTCCCAGACGGATCTGGGGGGGTTCCCTTGACCCCAAATGGGACTTTGGGGTTCCTGAGCCCCCCAAACGGATCTGGGGTGGTTCCCTTGACCCCAAAATGGGACTTTGGGTTTTCCGAGACCCCCAGACGGATCTGGGGGGGTTCCCTTGACCCCAAAATGGGACTTTGGGGTTTCCGGGCCCCCCAAATGAATCTGTGGGGTTTCTGAGCCCCCCAAATGAGTCTCTGGGGGGGTTCCCTTGACCCCAAACGGGACTTTGGGGTTTCTGAGCCCCCCAAACGGATCTGGGGGGGGTTCCCTTGACCCCAAATGGGACTTTGGGGTTTCCGGGCCCCCCAAACAGATCTGGAGGGGTTCCCTTGACCCCAAATGGGACTTTGGGGATTCCGGGCCCCCCAGACGGATCTGGGGGGGGTTCCCTTGACCCCAAATGGGTCTTTGGGGTTTCTGAGCCCCCCAAATGAGTCTCTGGGGTTTCCGAGCCCCCCAAACGGATCTTGGGGGGGTTCCCTTGACCCCAAAATGGGACTTTGGGGTTCCTGAGCCCCCCAAACGGATCTGGGGGGGTTCCCAGCCCCCCAGACGGCTCCGTAGGGTCCCCCGAGCCCCCCAGTGGGGCGCGCGGGGCCACTCACGCTGCCGAAGTACTTGTCGAGCAGCTCGACGTAGCGGTGGATGAGCTCCAGCGTGATCAGCTCGTTGTCCTGCCCTCGATGGCGCAGCAGAAGTAGAGGCTGGCGTACCTGGGGGGGGGGGCACGGGGGGCTGGGGGAGCGCCACCGGGGGGGGGGGGGCGCGGGGGGATGGGGGGAGTTGGGGGGGCGTGGGGGGAAATGGGGGGGTGGGGGAATGGGGGGGGTGGTGGGATGGGGGTGTGGGGGGGGAATGGGGGGATATAGGGGGATGGGGGGGTGTGGCGGGGTGTGGGGGGGATGGGGGGAAATGGTGTGTGTGTGGGGGGGGGTGGTGGGGATGGGGGGGCATGGGGGGTGTGTGGGGGGGATGGGGGGGCATGGGGGGATGGGGGGGTGTGGGGGAAATGGGGGGGGTGGGGGGATGGGGGGGTGTGGGGGAAATGGGGGGGGTGTGGGGGGGTGTGGGGAATGGGGGGGTGTGGGGGAAATGGGGGGGGTGGGGGGATGGGGGGTGTGTGGGGGAAATGGGGGGGGAATGTGGGGGGGTGGGGGGGATGGGGGGCGTGGGGGGATGGGGAGGGTGTGGGGGATATGGGGGGAAGGGGGGAAATGGGGGGGTGTGGGGGAAATGGGGGGGGTGGGGGGGAAGGGGGGATGGGGGAAATGTGGGGGGGTGGGGGGATGGGGGGGTGTGGGGGAAATGGGGGGGGAATGTGGGGGGGCGTGGGGGGATGGGGAGGGTGTGGGGGAAATGGGGGAAGGGGGGAAACGGGGGAGATGGGAAATGGGGGGATGCGGGGGAACGGGGGGGATGGGGGAAATGGGGGGGATATAGGGAAATGGGGGGGTGTGGGGGAAAGGGGGGGAGATGGGGGACGGCAGGGGGAAGGGGGGATATAGGGGAAATTGGGGGGGGTGGGGGGAATGGGGGGGTTTGGGGGAAATGGGGGGATGTGGGGGGAATGGGAGGGTATGGGGAGGATGTGGGGGGAAGGGGGAATATGGGGGAAATTGGGGGGATATGGGGGAATGGGGGGGTGGGGGAAATGCGGGGGATATGGGGTAAAGGGGGAAATTGGGGGGGATATGGGGGAATGGGGGGATATAGGGAAATTGCGGGGGGGGGTGGGGGGAATGGGGGGATATGGGGGAATGGGAGGAAATGGGGGGAAGTGGGGGAGTGCAATGGGGCCAGGGGCAATGGGGCCGGGGGCAACGGGGCCAAAGGCTGTGGGGCCCAATCAATGGGGCTCAATGGAAGCCAATGGGGCCAGACACAATGGGGCCAGAGTCTATGGGGCACAACCGATGGGGCTGGAGGCTATGGGGCCAAGCCAATGGGGCTCAATGGAAGCAATGGGGCCAGACACAATGGGGCCGAGCCAACGGGGTTGGATGCTATGGGGCCAAGCCAATGGGCTGAAGGCAACAGGGCCAGAGGTTATGGGGCCAAGCCAATGAGGTTGGGGGCTATGGGGCCAAGCCAATGGGGCTGGATGCAATGGGGCCAAGCCAGTGGGGTCGGAGGCTATAGGGCCAAGCCAACAGGGCTGGAGGCTATGGGGCTGGATGCAATGGGGCCAAACCAGCGGGATTGGGGGCTATGGGGCCAAGCCAATGGGGTCAGATGCAATGGGGCCAAGCCAACGGGGCCGGAGGCTATGGGGCCAGAGGCTATGGGGCCAAGCCAATGGGGCAGGACACAATGGGGCTGGATGCAATGGGGCCAATCTGATGGGGCTGGAGCCTATGGGACCAAGCCAATGCGGACAGAGGTGATGGGGCCAAGCCAATGGGGCTGGGTGCAATGGAGCCAAGCCAATAGGGCTGGAGGCTATGGGGCCAAGCCAATGAGCTTGGAGGCTACGGGGCCAAGCCAATGGGGCCAAGCCAATGGTGTTGGATGCAGTGGGGCCAGACGCAATGGGGCCAAGCCAATGGGGACGGAGGCTACGGGGCCAAGCCAATGGGGTCGGAGGCAATGGGGTTGGAGGCTATCGGGCCAGAGGCTATGGGGCCAAGCCAATGGGGTTGGATGCAGTGGGGCCAGACGCAATGGGGCCAAGCCAATGGGGACGGAGGCTACGGGGCCAAGCCAATGGGGTCGGAGGCAATGGGGTTGGAGGCTATGGGGCCAGAGGCTATGGGGCCAAGCCAATGGGGTTGGATGCAGTGGGGCCAGACGCAATGGGGCCAAGCCAATGGGGACGAAGGCTACGGGGCCATGCCAATGGAGCTGGATGCAATGGGGCTGGATACAATGGGGCCAAGCTGATGGGGCTGGAGCTCATGGTGCCAAGCCAATGGGGACGGAGGCTACGGGGTCAAGCCAATGGGACCAAGCCAATGGGGTCAGAGGCAATGGGGTTGGAGGCTATGGGGCCAGAGGCTATGGGTCCAAGCCAATGGGGCTGGATGCAATGGGGCCAGAGGCTATGGGTCCAAGCCAATGGGGCTGGATGCAATGGGGCCAGAGGCTATGGGTCCAAGCCAATGGGGCTGGATGCAATGGGTCCAAGCCAATGGGTTCGGAATGGAGGCTATGGGGCCAAGCCAGTGGGGCTGGATGCAATGGGGCCAAGCCAATGGGTTCGGAGGCTACGGGGCCAAGCCAATGGAGCTCGATGTAATGGGGCTGGATGCAATGGGGCCAAGCCAATAGGGCTGGAGGCTATGGGGCCAAGCCAATGAGGTTGGAGGCTACGGGGCCAAGCCAATGGGGCCAGGGGCAATGGGGCCAGATGCAATGGGGCCGGATGCAATGGGGCCAGAGGCTATGGGTCCAAGCCAATGGGGCTGGATGCAATGGGGCCAAGCCAATGGGGTCGGAGGCTATGGGGTTGGAGGCTATGGGGCCAAGCCAATGGGGCTGGACGCAATAGGGCCAAGCCAATGGGGTCGGAGGCAATGGGTCCAAGCCAATGGGGCCGGCCGCAATGGGGCCAAACCCCGGGGTCCAAACCCCGGGGCGCCGCCACCCTCGCCCCCTCCACCTCCCCCCCCCCCCGCCGCCTCCCCCGCGCGCCCCCCACCTCTTGTAGACCACCTTGAGGTCGCGCCACTCGAGGAAGCTGCACATCTTGGGCTTGCGCGCCAGCACCAGCTGCATCAGCTCGCGCACCAGCTTCCGCTTGTCGCGCTCGGCCGTGGCCAGGAACCACTTCTGCAGGCGCAGCTTGCCCTGCCGGCTGAACAGCAGCATGAAGCGCATCTGTGGGCGGCACGCGGGTTAGAGGGGGGGGGGGGGCCGGGCGGGGGGGGATTTGGGGTGTGGGGCAGGGATTTGGGGGGGTTGTGGGGCGGGGGGTGGGGGTACGGGGGTGATAGGGGGCTGGGATGGGGGGATATGGGGGGATTTGGGGGGATATGGGGGGATTTGGGGGGATTGTGGGGCGGGGGGTGGGGGTACGGGGGAGATATGGGGCTGGGATGGGGGGATATGGGGGGATTCGGGGGGATTTGGGGGGATATGGGGGGATTTGGGGGGGTTGTGGGGCGGGGGGTGGGGGTACGGGGGAGATATGGGGCTGGGATGGGGGGATATGGGGGGATTTGGGGGGATATGGGGGGATTTGGGGGGATTGTGGGGCGGGGGGTGGGGGTATGGGGGAGATATGGGGGGATATAGGGGGGATATGGGGCTGGGATGGGGGGATATGGGGGGATTTGGGGGGATATGGGGCTGGGATGGGGGCATGGGGCAAGATATGGGGTTGGGATGGGGGTATGGGGCAGGATATGGGGCTGGGATGGGGAGATATAGGAGATATAGGGGGATATAGGAGGATATGGGGCTGGGATGGGGGGATATGGCGGGATTTGGGGGGGGGGCGGGGGTATGGGGGGGTTATGGGGCGGGGGGTGGGAGTACGGGGGAGATATGAGGGGATTTGGGGGGATATGGGGCTGGGATGAAGGGATATGGGGAGATATGGGGGGATGGGGTGGGGATTAGGGGGGGTTATGGTGTGGGGGGTGGGGGTACGGGGGAGATATGGGGCTGGGATGGGGAGATATGGGGGGATTTTGGGGGATATGGGGGGATTTGGGGCTGGGATGGGGGCATGGGGCAAGATATGGGGTTGGAATGGGGGTATGGGGCAGGATATGGGGCTGGGATGGGGAGATATGGGGGGATTTGGGGGGATATGGGGCTGGGATGGGGAGATATAGGGGGTTATGGGGGGACTTGGGGTGTGGGGTGGGAATTTGGGGGGGTTATGGGGCGAGGGGTGGGGGTACGGGGGAGATATGGGGCTGCGATGGGGAGACATGGGGGGGATTTGGGGGGGATATGGGGCTGGAATGGGGGGATATGGGGGGATTTGGGGGGCTTTTCGGGGGGGAGGTGGGGGTATGGGGGTATATGGTGGGCTATAGGGGGCTATGGGGTGTGGGGTGGGGGTATGGGGTGGGATATGGGGCTGGGATGGGGATATAGGGAGGGATTGGGGGGATATGGGGTGTGGGGTGGGGGTAGGGGGGAGATATGGGGGGATTTGGGGGGCTTTCGGGGTGGGGTGGGGGTGTGGGGGGAAGATATGGGGCTGGGATAGGGGGATATGGGGGGATATGGGGGGATATGGGGTGCGGAGTGAGGGAATGGGGGTATATGGGGGATATGGGGGGCTATGGGGTGTGGGGTGGGGGTGTGGGGTGGGATATGGGGGTGGGATATGGGGCTGGGATGGGGGGATATGGGGGGGATATGGGGCGTCGGGGGGGGAAATGTGGGGCTGGGCTAGGGATACGGGGGGTTACGGGGCGGGCTGTGGGGCTGGGTCGGGGGGCTATGGGGTGGGCTATGGGGCTGTGGGGTGGGAACGGGGGCTATGGGGGGGCTACGTGGTGGGGGTAGGGGGCTATGGGGGGATACGGGGGGTTTGGGGGGTTTTGGGGCGGGGGGGGGGGCTGTGGGGTGGGGGCGGGGCCGTGGGGCCGGGGACCGAGGTGTAGTACCCCCCCCCTTCCACGTGACCCCCCATTCACGTGACCTCCCCCTTCCCACGTGACCTACCCCGGCCCACGTGACCCCCTCCCGCCCGATGCCCCCCTCCCCCCCTTCCCGCCGCCTTCAGCCCCGGCCCCGGGGCCGCTCACCATGGCGCCGCTTCCGGTCCCCCCCGCTCGGTTCCGCTTCCGGTCCCCTCCCCCGCTTCCGCTTCCGGTGGGCTCGGCAGCCGCCGCCGCCGCCGCCGCCGCTCTCCGCCGCCGCCGCGCCGGGCCCGGCCTCACCGCGCATGCGCCGCTTCCGGGAGGGGGCGGGGCCCGCTGCCATGGCAACGGGGCGGGGCCGGGAGGGGGAGGGCGGAGCCGTTGCCCCAGCAACGGGCCCACAGCGGGGCGGGGCTGAGGCTCCGTAGCAACGGTTGCCAAGGGGCGGGGCTTGTTGCCACGGTAGCGCCCGCGCTGTCGCCATGGCAACCGGACAGAGGCCGGGGCGGGCCTGGGCCCACATCCATGGGGCCTGGACCCACATCTATGGGGCTGAGACCCCCCAGACCCACACCTATGGGGCACAAACCCCTCCCAGACCCACATTTATTGGGCCTGGACCCACATCCATGGGGTACAAACCCCTCCCAGACCCAAATCTATGGGGCCAAAACCCCCCAGGCCCAAATCTATGGGGCCGAGACCCCTCAGACCCAAATCTATGGGGCACAAACCCCCCCCAGACCCAAATCTATGGTGCCAAGACCCCCCAGACCCACGTCCATGGGGCCTAGACCCACATCCATGGGGCACAAACCCCTCCCAGACCCACATCCATGGGGAACAGACCCCTCCCAGACCCACATCTATGGGGATGAGACCCCCCAGACCCAAATGTATGGGGCCGAGACCCCCCAGACCCCCATCCATGGGGCACAAGCCCCTCCCAGACCCACATCTATGGAGACGAGACCCCCCCAGACCCAAATTTATGGGGCCAAGACCCCCCAGACCCATGTCCATGGGGCCTAGACCCACATCCATGGGGCACAAACTCCTCCCAGACCCACATCTATGGGGCCAAGTCCCCCTGAAGTCCAACTTTCCGCAAATTGGGGTGGTTGGAGCCCGGCTTCCTCCCCGCGAGATCCCGGCCTCCACCATCCTGCGGTCGCTGCAGCCGAGGTCTCCAGCTCGTCCCTCCTCACCCCGTCGGCTCCTCCGCCACCTGTGTGGTGGAGAAACATCTCGAGATGGTGATCGTGGTCATCGACGCCCTGCAGGAACCTCCTGGATGGTTTGTGCCTCGCTGTTTGGTCTTCCCAGCAGGTATCGGGGTGGTTGAAGTCCTCCAGGAGAACCAGGGAGACCGAGAGGTTGCTTGGAGCTGTCTGAAGAAGGCTTCATCTCCTCCTCTTCCTCATCTGGCGGCCGTGGTATCAACAGTGGATGTCTGCCCTTTAATCCATACCCGTGAGCTCTCAGTCTCCAGGAGGAACCAGAAACAATTTGGGAAGACCTGGCCGGGAGCGGAGAAGATCTGAGAGGAAGGAACCTAGGAAGACCCAAGAATCGATCCAGGAAGACCTGGCAGTGGTTGAAAATGGTCTGAGAAGACCCAACGGTGGTTGGAATCGATCTTGGAGGACCCAGCGATCATTGGAAACGAACTTGGAAGACCCAATGGTGGTTGGAACTGACCTGGGAAGACCTGGCCATGGTTGAAAATGGTCTGAGAAGACCCAATGATGGTTGGAATCGATCTTGGAGGACCCAACGATGGATGGAATCGATCCCAGGGGACACAATGATGTTTGGAATCAATCTGGGAGGACCCGAAGATGGTTGGAATTGATCTTAGGGGACCCAACGATGGTTGGAAATGATCTTGGAGGACCCAGTGGTGGTTGAAAGTGATCTTGGAAGACCTGACCATGGCTGAAAATGGTCTGAGAAGACCCAACGATGGTTGGAAACAATCTTGGAGGATCCAACTATCATTGGAAATGACCCTGGAGGACCCAACCATAGTTGGAATCGATCTTGGAGAACCTAACGATGGTTGGAAACAATCTCATGGGACCCAACCATGGTTGGAAATGATCTTGGAGGACACAAGCATTGTTAGAATTGATCTGGGAAGACCTGGCCATGGTTGAAAATGGTCTGAAAAGACCCAACAATGTTTGGAATTGATCTTGGGGGGCCCAATCATGATTGGAAGTGATCTTGGAGGCCCCAACGATGGTAGGAATCAATCTTAGAAGACCCAACGATGGTTGGAATCGAAATTAGAGGACCCAACGATGGTTGGAATGATCTTGGAGGACCCAGCAATGACTGGAATTGATCTTGAGGGACACAACAATGGTTGGAAGTGATCTTGGGGGACACAAAGATAGTTGGAATCGATCTTGGAGAAACCAACGATGGTTGGACACGACCTGGGAAGACCCCACGATGGCTGGAATACATCTACCAGCCCCCAACCCCAGCCCCCAGTCCCCAATTTGGGTCAGATTCACCCCAAAAAGGAACAAAAACCCCCTCCCCGGGACACCGCGATACCCCTAGAGCAGCGATAACGGGGAGGGGAACATCGCAGTTGTCCCTGATAACGGGGAGGGGACTGTCACGTTTGTCCCCACGGTCACGGTGCCCACGATTGGTCCGGGCACGGCCCGTCCCCCAACCACCACCCACCCCGGGGATGAGCAGCTCCTCCCCGCAGAGGGGCAAAGTTCCCCACTGCCACTCCTGCCCCAGGTATGCCTCCGCACTGGGATGCTGCTGGCAGCGCCGCGGGGCTGGGGGGCACCAAGATGGGGTCTTGCACCCGGGCCTTCCTCCTCCTCTTCCTCCTCCTCCTCTACGGCATTGCAGCAGGTGAGTGGAACCTGTCCGAGGGGCACCAAAACGCAGCCATGGGGGCGGGAGGAGGCGGACTCCCCTGTGGCATCTCCTTGGGGTGCGTTGGGGAGGCTGAGGGGGGAATCGGCCTCTACGCCCTGAGGTGGCATCGTCCTGGCGGGGACAGCGACAGGACATTGGGGAGGGGGACAAGCACAGTGGGGAGGGTGATGGGGACATTGGGGACAGGGACAGGGATATTGGGGAGGGGGATGGGGACAAGGACAGGGATGGGGACACTCCACAGCCCCCCACTCCGTGGTGGTGGCACTGATGAGGCCCGGTGGAGGCCAGAAATCGGGCAGGGGAGGCCACAAGTCGGGGCAGTGTAGACGATGAACTGGGGCGGTGGAGGCCAGAACTGGGGCATCGGAGGCCAGAATTGGGGCAGTGGAGGCAAAAATTGGGGCAGCTGAGGCCAGAACTGGGGAAGTTGAGGCCACAAATGGGGCACTGGAGGCCAGAATTGGGACAGGGGAGGCCATGAATTTGGGCAGAAGAGACCACAAATTGGGACAGCAGAGGCCACGTCCTCCTGTGTTGCCTCCGCCCCACCTGTCCCACGGACGTGTGAACGGGAACAGGACAAGGGTCAGATGAAAGCGAAAGTCGGGGAGAGGCCGGGATGGGAACAGACACAGGCGAGGCCGGGGGGTACAAAGGGGAAAGGTGCGGGACAGGGCGGCCTCCACAGGGAGCTCAGTGACGTGGCCTCTACAACAAAAGGAAGCAGCACCACCGCAGAAGGGACTGACATAATTTCTGCAGTGACCTCCAGTATCTCCCCAGTGACCTCCAGCATCTTCACAGACACCTCCAGCACCACCCCAGTGACCACCAGCACCACCGCAGACACCTCCAGCACCTCCCCAGACACCTCAAGCACCACCCCAGACACCTCCAGCATCTCCCCAGTGACCTCCAGCATCTCCCCAGTGACGTCCAGCACCACCCCAGTGACCACCAGCACCACCGCAGACACCTCCAGCACCTCCCCAGACACCTCAAGCACCACCCCAGACACCTCCAACATCTCCCCAGTGACCTCCAGCATCTCCCCAGTGACGTCCAGCACCACCCCAGTGACCACCAGCATCTTCACAGACACCTCCAGCACCACCCCAGTGACCACCAGCACCACCGCACACACCTCCAGCACCTCCCCAGACACCTCAAGCACCACCCCAGACACCTCCAGCATCTCCCCAGAGACGTCCAGCATCTCCCCAGTGACGTCCAGCACCACCCCAGTGACCACCAGCATCTTCACAGACACCTCCAGCACCACCCCAGTGACCACCAGCACCACCGCAGACACCTCCAGCACCTCCCCAGACACCTCAAGCACCACCCCAGACACCTCCAGCATCTCCCCAGTGACCTCCAGCATCTCCCCAGTGACGTCCAGCACCACCCCAGTGACCACCAGCATCTTCACAGACACCTCCAGCACCACCCCAGTGACCACCAGCACCACCGCAGACACCTCCAGCACCTCCCCAGACACCTCAAGCACCACCCCAGACACCTCCAGCATCTCCCCAGTGACCTCCAGCATCTCCCCAGTGACGTCCAGCACCACCCCAGTGACCACCAGCATCTTCACAGACACCTCCAGCACCACCCCAGTGACCACCAGCACCACCGCAGACACCTCCAGCACCTCCCCAGACACCTCAAGCACCACCCCAGACACCTCCAGCATCTCCCCAGTGACCTCCAGCATCTCCCCAGTGACGTCCAGCACCACCCCAGTGACCACCAGCATCTTCACAGACACCTCCAGCACCACCCCAGTGACCACCAGCACCACCGCACACACCTCCAGCACCTCCCCAGACACCTCAAGCACCACCCCAGACACCTCCAGCATCTCCCCAGAGACGTCCAGCATCTCCCCAGTGACGTCCAGCACCACCCCAGTGACCACCAGCATCTTCACAGACACCTCCAGCACCACCCCAGTGACCACCAGCACCACCGCAGACACCTCCAGCACCTCCCCAGACACCTCAAGCACCACCCCAGACACCTCCAGCATCTCCCCAGTGACCTCCAGCATCTCCCCAGTGACGTCCAGCACCACCCCAGTGACCACCAGCATCTTCACAGACACCTCCAGCACCACCCCAGTGACCACCAGCACCACCGCAGACACCTCCAGCACCTCCCCAGACACCTCAAGCACCACCCCAGACACCTCCAGCATCTCCCCAGTGACCTCCAGCATCTCCCCAGTGACGTCCAGCACCACCCCAGTGACCACCAGCATCTTCACAGACACCTCCAGCACCACCCCAGTGACCACCAGCACCACCGCAGACACCTCCAGCACCTCCCCAGACACCTCAAGCACCACCCCAGACACCTCCAGCATCTCCCCAGTGACCTCCAGCATCTCCCCAGTGACGTCCAGCACCACCCCAGTGACCACCAGCATCTTCACAGACACCTCCAGCACCACCCCAGTGACCACCAGCACCACCGCAGACACCTCCAGCACCTCCCCAGACACCTCAAGCACCACCCCAGACACCTCCAGCATCTCCCCAGTGACCTCCAGCATCTCCCCAGTGACGTCCAGCACCACCCCAGTGACCACCAGCATCTTCACAGACACCTCCAGCACCACCCCAGTGACCACCAGCACCACCGCAGACACCTCCAGCACCTCCCCAGACACCTCAAACACCACCCCAGACACCTCCAGCATCTCCCCAGTGACCTCCAGCATCTCCCCAGTGACGTCCAGCACCACCCCAGTGACCACCAGCATCTTCACAGACACCTCCAGCACCACCCCAGTGACCACCAGCACCACCGCACACACCTCCAGCACCTCCCCAGACACCTCAAGCACCACCCCAGACACCTCCAGCATCTCCCCAGTGACCTCCAGCATCTCGCCAGTGACGTCCAGCACCACCCCAGCGACCACCAGCATCTTCACAGACACCTCCAGCACCACCCCAGTGACCACCAGCACCACCGCAGACACCTCCAGCACCTCCCCAGACACCTCAAGCACCACCCCAGACACCTCCAGCATCTCCCCAGTGACCTCCAGCATCTCCCCAGTGACGTCCAGCACCACCCCAGTGACCACCAGCATCTTCACAGACACCTCCAGCACCACCCCAGTGACCACCAGCACCACCGCAGACACCTCCAGCACCTCCCCAGACACCTCAAGCACCACCCCAGACACCTCCAGCATCTCCCCAGTGACCTCCAGCATCTCCCCAGTGACGTCCAGCACCACCCCAGTGACCACCAGCATCTTCACAGACACCTCCAGCACCACCCCAGTGACCACCAGCACCACCGCAGACACCTCCAGCATCTCCCCAGTGACCTCCAGCATCTCCCCAGTGACGTCCACCATCTCCCCAGTGACCTCTAACACCTCCCCAGCCACCTCCAGCACCACCCCAGACACCTCCAGCATCTCCCCAGTGACCTCCAGCATCTCTCCAGTGACCTCCAACATATCCCCGGAGACGTCCAGCACCTCCCCAGTGACCTCCAGCACCTCCCCAGAGACCACCAGCACCTCCCCAGACACCTCCAGCATCTCCCCAGTGACCTCCAGCATCTCCCCAGTGACGTCCACCATCTCCCCAGTGACCTCTAACACCTCCCCAGCCACCTCCAGCACCACCCCAGACACCTCCAGCATCTCCCCAGTGACCTCCAGCATCTCTCCAGTGACCTCCAACATATCCCCAGAGACGTCCAGCACCTCCCCAGTGACCTCCAGTACCTCTCCAGAGACCTCCAACACCTCCACACACACCTCCAGCACAATCCCAGTGATCTCCAACACCTCCCCAGTGACCTCCAGCACCTCCCCAGAGACCTCCAGCACCACCACAGACACCTCCAGCATCTCCCCAGTGACCTCCAGCACCTCCCCAGTGTCCTCCAGCACCGCCCCAGACATGTCCAGCATCTTCACAGGCACCTCCAGCACCACCCCAGTGACCACCAGCACCACCGCAGAGACCTCCAGCACCACCCCAGACACCGTCAGCACCTCCCCAGTGACCTCCAGCATCTCTCCAGTGACCTCCAACATATCCCCAGAGACGTCCAGCACCTCCCCAGTGACCTCCAGTACCTCCCCAGAGACCTCCAGCACCTCCACAGACACCTCCAGCACCTTCACAGACACCTCCAGCACCACCCCAGTGACCACCAGCACCACCCCAGAGACCTACAGCACCTCCCCAGACACCTCCAGCATCTCCCCAGTGACCTCCAGCATCTCTCCAGTGACCTCCAACATATCCCCAGAGACGTCCAGCATCTCCCCAGTGACCTCCAGCATCTCTCCAGTGAGCTCTAACACCTCCCCAGCCACCTCCAGCACCACCCCAGACACCTCCAGCACCTCCCCAGTGACCTCCAGCACCTCCCCAGACACCTCCAGCATATCCCCAGTGACCTCCAGCATCTCTCCAGTGACCTCCAACATATCCCCAGAGACGTCCAGCATCTCCCCAGTGACCTCCAGCATCTCTCCAGTGACCTCCAGCACCTCCGCAGACACCTCCAGCATCTTCACAGACACCTCCAGCATGTCCCCAGTGACCTCCAGCATCTCTCCAGACACCTCCAGCATCTCCCCAGTGACCTTCAGCACCTCCCCAGTGTCCTCCAGCACCACCCCAGACACGTCCAGCATCTTCACAGACACCTCCAGCACCAGCCCAGTGACCTCCAGCACCATCCCAGGGACCTCCAGCACCTCCCCAGACACCTCCAGCATCTTCACAGACACCTCCAGCATCTCCCCAGTGACCTCCAGCACCACCCCAGACACCTCCAGCATCTTCACAGACACCTCCAGCACCTCCCCAGTGACCTCCAGCATCTCTCCAGTGACCTCCAACATATCCCCGGAGACGTCCAGCACCTCCCCAGTGACCTCCAGCACCTCCCCAGACACCTCAAGCACCTCCACAGACACCTCCAGCATCTCCCCAGTGACCTCCAGCATCTCCCCAGTGACGTCCAGCACCACCCCAGTGACCACCAGCATCTTCACAGACACCTCCAGCACCTCCGCAGACACCTCCAGCATCTCCCCAGACACCTCCAGCATCTCCCCAGTGACCTCCAGCATCTCCCCAGTGACCTCCAGCATCTCCCCAGTGACCTCCAGCATCTCTCCAGTGACCTCCAGCACCACCGCAGACACCTCCAGCATCTTCACAGACACCTCCAGCACCACCCCAGTGACCTCCAACATCTCCCCAGACATGTCCAGCACCTCCCCAGACCCCTCCAGTACCATCCCAGTGACCTCCAGCACCTCCCCAGACACCTCCAGCATCTACCCAGTGACCTCCAGCACCTCCCCAGTGACCACCAGCACCTCCGCAGACACCCCCAGCACGACCCCAGACAGGTCCAGCACCTCCCCAGACACCTCCAGAATCTCCCCAGCCACCTCCACCATCTCCCCAGTGACCTTCAGCACCACCCCAGACACCTCCAGCATCTCCCCAGTGACCTCCAGCACCTCCCCAGCCACCTCCACCATCTTCCCAGTGACCTCCAGCACCTCCCCAGACACATCCAGCATCTCCCCAGTGACCTCCAGCATCTCCCCAGTGACCTCCAGCACCTCCCCAGACACCTCCAGCACCACCCCAGACATCTCAAGCACCTCCACAGACACCTCCAGCATGTCCCCAGTGACCTCCAGCACCTCTACAGTGACCTCCAGCACCTCCCCAGACATCTCAAGCACCTCCCCAGACACCTCCAGCACCACCCCAGACATCTCAAGCACCTCCACAGACACCTCCAGCATGTCCCCAGTGACCTCCAGCACCTCTACAGTGACCTCCAGCACCTCCCCAGACATCTCAAGCACCTCCCCAGACACCTCAAGCATCTCCCGAGTGACCTCCAGCATCTCTCCGGTGACCTCCAGCACCACCACAGAGAGCTCCAGCACCACGGCAGACACCTCCAGCATCTCCCCAGTGACCTCTGGCACCTCCCCAGACACCTCCAGCATCTCCCCAGTGAGCTCCAGCATCTCCCCAGTGACTTTCAGCACCACCCCAGAGACCTCCAGCAGCATCCCAGTGATCTCCAGTACCATCCCAGGGACCTCCAGCATCTCCCCAGAGACCTCCAGTACTGTCCCAGTGAGCTCCAGCACCATCGTAGTGAGCTCCAGCACTGTCCCAGTGAGCTCGAGCACCATCCCAGTTAGCTCCAGCACCGTTCCAGTGAGCTCCAGCACCTCCCCAGATACCTCCAGCACCTCCCCAGTGACCTTAAGCACCTCCCCAGTGACCTCCGGCACCACCCCAGTGATCTCTAGCACCGTCCCACTGAACACCAGCATCGTCCCAGTGACTTCCAGCACCTCCCCAGTGAGCTCCAGCACCTCCCCAGTGACCTCCAGCACTTCCCCAGTGACCTCCAGCAGCATCCCAGTGACCTCCAGCACCTCCCCAGTGACCTCCAGCGTCTCCCCAGGGAGCTCCAGCACCGTCCCAGTGACCTCCACCACTATCCCAGGAACCACCAGTACAGCTCTAGTGACCCCCACCACCTCCCCAGTGACTGTCACCACCACCCCTGTAACCACCACCACCTCCCCAACGACCACAACCAGCACCATGACCAGTACCACGACGACCACAATGACCACCACCACCCCAATGACCACAACCACCACCACTACCACCACCCCAACGACCACAACCACCAGCACTACCACCACCCGAACAACTACCCCCACCACCCCCACCACCCCAACAACTACCCCCACCACCCCAACAACCACCACCACCCGAACGACCACCTCTGTTCCTCCAGGTCAGCCTCCATATCCTTCCTGTCCTCCCTTCTCTCGCCCTCCTCCCTCCTCCGCCCATCCTCCCTCCTCCGCCCATCCTCCCAGGCCTCCATCACTGCCCCTCGCCCCCATCCTCCTCGGGCTCTCCTCGTGGGACCCCGATGCCTGGGTGCCCCCCGAGGCGCTCCCTGACCTCCGCTCTCCCTGCAGTGGTCTGCCAGAATGGAGGCTACTACGACGGTATCAAGTGCGTCTGCCCCTCCGACTTCTACGGCCCCTTGTGCGAGTTCTTCAGCGACTCCATCACCACCGAGATCCGTAAGTGCGGCCTCCCCCCAGCCCACGGCCTCCACCCTCCTTGACCTCCCCCCTGGCCAACGGCCTCTGCCCGGCCCCGGCCCCCCATGCTCACCGTCCTCCTGCCTCCCGCAGCCATCGAGGGGACGATTGTGGCCAACGTGGAGCTGGTGGTGACCGTCACCAACTTTGACTACACGGAGGAGCTGCAGGACCCCCGCTCGGAGGCCTACGAGAACTTTGAGAAGCAATTCCGGCAGGAGGTGAGGCCTGGGACCACGAGGGGAGGCTGGGCCCCGTGAGGTGAGGCTGGGAACCCGAGGGGAGGCTGGGAGCTCAAGGGGAGACCAGGGTGCACAAGGGGAGTTTGGGAGCACAACAGGAGACCGGGAGTGAGAGGGGAGGCTGGGAGTGAGAGGGCAGGCCAGGCCCCATGAGGGGAGGCCAGGCCGCACCAGACCCATCCTCATGGCACCCGTCGCCCTGGCAGATGGCCAAGATCTACAACTCTGTGCCTGGCTACGAGGGCGTGAAGATCCTCCGCATTGTGCCGGCGGCCTCCAGCAGGCGGGGAGCCCGGGTGCGCAGGGCTGGGGGAGACTCCGCGTCCTCCCCTGTGGGCACTGGGCTCAACGTGGACCACGAGGTCATCTTCAGAACCACCGCCAGCCCCAACCTGACTGAGGAGTTCCAGAACAAGACGAAGGAGCTGGTGCAGAAGCTTCAGGAGACTGCCGACAGCCAGGGCGACTGCGAGAACGACTCCTGTGGGTGTCCCGTCCTTCCCCCTCACCCCGCGACCCCTCGGGGAGGCCCCAGGGAAGGTTCCCTGACAGCCTCTCTCTCCCCGCAGCCATCGTCTGCTTCAAGGTGCCACCCAGTCCCATCATCAAGAACATGACGAAGTCCCCTTCATTTGACGGTGAGGCCTGGGTGGCCAGGGTGCCCCCACGGACCCCCATATGCATCCCCTGAACCCCCTATGCACCCCACCAGCCCCTATACACCCCACCACCCCATTTGACCCTCCTTCCGTGCCCCCTCCTCAGCACTGTGCCAGCAGCGGGCGCCCGTCGGCTACCAGGACTACTACTACGCGCAGAACATGAGCAACATCATCCGCTGCGTCACCAACTGCACGGCCAACACGCCCGGCACCATCGACTGCCACCATGGCGAGTGCCGCGTCACCCGCGCCGGGCCACAGTGCTTGTGAGTGACACCACGCGTCCCCCTGCATGCCCCCTGACCCCCTGGGAGCACCGGCCTGACCTTTCCTTGTCCCTGCAGCTGCCGGGATGAATCGCTCTACTGGTACACGGGCACCCGGTGCTCTGGGCGCGTCAGCAAGGTGGCCACCGGGTTGGGGGTGGTGATTACGGTGCTGCTCGTCGCCTGCATTGCCCTTGCTGTGCTGCTGGTGATACGGAAGAAGGGCAGGAAGAGGTAGAGGGGCAGGGATGGTTGGGGTGGATTGGATTGGGTTGGTTGGGTTGGGTTGAGGTGAGTTGGGTTGGGGTGGTTTGGTTAGGATGGGTTGGGGTGGTTAGGTTGGGTTTAGTAGGGTTGGGTTTAGTAGGGCTGAATGATTTGGGGTCTTTTGGGTTGGTTGGATTGGGGTGGTATGGGTTGGATGGGATGGGTCGGGTTGGGTTTAGTTGGGTTGGCTGGTTTGGGGTCTTCTGGGTTGGTTGGGTTGGGGTGGTTTGGGATGAGTTGGGTTAGGTTGGATGGGTTGGGTTGGTTGGGTTGGGTTTAATTGGGTTGGATGGTCTGGGGTCTTTTGGGTTGATTGGTTGGTGACGGACACGTGGGCTGGTGGCAGACACCTGGTCTTGGTTTGGGTTCCGAATGGGGTTGTTGGTGGACATCTGGGCAGGCTTGGGGGGGTGTGGGACAGCCCCCTCCTCTGTCCTTCTGCCCCCTCTGAGCCCCCTGGCGCTGCCCCCCAGGAACACTTCGGCCACCGTTGAGGAGAGCTGGTACGAGAACGATGGCGGCACCTGGACGGCATCCGACGGCTTCGTCCTCAGCAACATCAACGCCACCGACCCAGGTCGGGAGGGCTCTGGGGGGCAGGACTGGGGGGGTGGTGGGACCACAGCTGCTCCCCCAGCCCCACCCCTCACCCCATCGCCCCCCACCCATGTCCCCAACAGGCGGCAGCCTACGGAGCTTCACGGCCTCGCTGGAACGGGTGAACACTGACATCCTGGTGGGTGCTCCCCCAGACCCGTCCCCCCCCTGCACTCACCCCCTATCCCACAGCCCCCCCGGACCCATCTCACCTCCGTCCCCTTCTTTTTTCTCTCCACTCCCCCGCAGATGCAGATTGCCAGACCCTCACTGCGACCCCAGTTGTGACTCAGGTATGTGGGGCAGGGGAATGTGGGGTGGGAACACAGGGTGTGGGGCTGGGGTGGGGTCAGGGGGATGTGGGAGCCAAGAATCTTCTCAATGCTTCTCCTCCAAGGTCTTCGCTGGCCCCTCCTCACCTCATTGCCCACCAGGACCTCCAGGACCTTCTCAATGACGCTGATTCCAAGGACTACGTTGCTTCCTCCTCACCTCGGTGCCCATCAGGACCTCCAGGACCTTCTCAATGATGCTGATTCCAAGGACAATGTTGCCTCCTGCTCACCTCAGTGCCCACCAGCACTTCCAGGACCCTCTCGACGACGCTGATTCCAAGGAAAACGTTGCCTCCTGCTGACCTTGGTGCCCACCAGAACTTCCAGTACCTTCTCAACAATGGTGCTTCCAAGCTCGTCGTTAGCTCCTGCTCACCACGGTGCCCACGGGAGTAATCTGGGAAGAACCATATGGGCTGGGAACAATTTTGGAAGACTCGGCCAGGGGTCAACCTGGGGAGACCCAACCGGGAGACCTAACTACAACTGGAAATGCTCTTGGAATCACAACCCAGCCATGACTCAAAATGCTCTTGGAAGACCCAACCACGGCTGGAAATGCTCTTTGAAGGCCCAACCATGGCTGGAAGCAATCTGTAGGACCCTGGTAGAGCTGGAAGTGGCCCAGGACAGCCCAGCAGTGACTGGAAATGGGCTTGGCAGGACCCGGGCATGTGTTTTTGCTCTGCGAGGAGGAGGAAAGACCTGTGTTTGCAGATCCTGGCAGTGGGGGACAGGACTCCCGGCCAGTGCTTGCCCATTCAATTTAGGGGTGGGCAATCCCAATAAAAATTCTGTGCATCCGAATAAAAATTCTGCTGCTGCCTCCGGCCCCACACCAGCCACGGTCACAAGGGATATTGGGGCCGGGGTGGGAACCGGCCAACCACGGTCCCATTGTGGCTTCAACTGCTGGGGTCCATCTAGGTCCTTCTGGGGGGTCTCCACCAGTGCTGGGGGCCACCAGAACCCACAAATCCTCAGCTCCCGGTCCCAAATTTGGGTGAGACTCACCCCAAATCTCCCTAGCCCTACAGGTCCTAGAAGGATCATCAAATGCCCCCAGCCCTACAGGTCCTGGCAGCTCCCTGGGCACCAGTAAAGCCTCATGGGAAGGTGACAGGGGCGACGGACATTGGGGACAGGGGACATGGCAGATGGAGATGGGGGGCACCAGGAGTGGGGATGGACACCAAAGATGGGGATGTGGGACACCAGGGATGGGGATGCGGGACAACGGGGATGGGGGGGCATCACTGATGGGGTTGGGAGACGAAAAGGATGTGGATGTGCTCCCAAATTGCCCCAAATGCCTCAAAAATGAACAGAAATTGCCCCAAATTGAACACAAAACACACGTAATGTCCCCATACGTCCCCAAACAGCCCCCAAACAGCCCCTAAATGTCCCAAAACAGACCTGAAATGGCCTGAAAGTGGACCCCAAGACAGCCCTGGAATAGAAAAGCCCCAAAGTGCCCCGGAACGGCCCCAAAACATCCTGAAGTTTGGACCTGGAATTGACCTGAAAAAAAAACACCAAAATATCCCCAAATGGCTCCAAATGCCCCCATATCACAGAATGACAGAACCATCTAGGTTGGAAGAGACCTCCAAGATCACTGAGTCCAACCTCTGACCTAATACTAACAAGTCCTCCACTAAACCATATCACTATCTCTACATCTAAATGTCTTCTAAAGACCTCCAGGGATGGTGACTTAAACCTCTTCCCTGGGCAGCCCATTCCAATGCCTCACAACCCTTTCAGTAAAGAAGTTCTTCCTAATATCCAACCTAAAGCTCCCCTGGCACAATTCCCCCTCGTCCTGTCACCAGGCACGTGGGAGAACAGACCAACCCCCACCTCGCTACAGCCTCCTTTAAGGTACCTGTAGAGAGCGATGAGGTCGCCCCTGAGCTTCCTCTTCTCCAGACTGAACAACCCCAGCTCCCTCAGCCGCTCCTCATAAGCCTTGTTCTCCAGACCCCTCACCAGCCTCATCGCCCTTCTCTGGACTCTCTCGAGCACCTCCATGTCCTTCTTGTAGTGAGGGGCCCAAAACTGAACACAGTGCTCGAGGTGCGGCCTCACCAGAGCCGAGCACAGGGGGACAATCACTTCCCTAGCCCTGCTGGCCACACTGTTTCTTATGCAAGCCAGGATGCTGTTGGCCTTCTTGGCCACCTGAGCACACTGCGATGGTTGGAATCAAAATTAGAGGACCCAAAGACGGTTGGAAATGACCTTGGACAACCCGGTGATGGTTGGAATTGATCTTGAGGACCCAGAGATGGTTGGAATCGATGTTGGGGGACACAAAGATGGTTGGAAATGATCTTGGACGACCCAACGTCATTGGAATCGACCTTGGAGAACCCAACGATGGTTGGACACGACCTGGGAAGACCCCACGATGGCTGGAATCCATCTACCAGCCCCCAGCCCCAGTCCCCAGTCCCCAGTTTGGGCGGCGATATCGAGGAGGGGGCCGTCGTGGTTGTCCCCGACATCGGGGAGGGGATCGTCACGTTTGTCGCCACGGTCACAATGCCCACAACTGGTCCGGGCATGGCTGCGCCCCCCCATCCACCGCCTGCCCTGGGAACATGTGGCTCCTCCCCACAGAGGGGCAAAGTTCCCCACTGCCACTCCTGCCCCGGGCATGGCTCCGCACCAGGATGCTACTGGCAGCGCCGTGGGGCTGGGGGGCACCAAGATGGGGGCTTGCACCCGGGCCTTCCTCCTCCTCTTCCACCTCCTCCTCTACAGGGATGCAATGGGTGAGTAGAGCCCGGCCAGGGGGCACCGAAACGCAGATGTGGGGGGCAGGAATGGGGCGTCCTCCCCTGGGGCATCTCCTTGGTGTGTGCTGGGGAGGCTGAAGGGGGAATCGGCCTCCACAGCCTGAGGTGGCACCGTCCTGGTGGGGACAGCGACAAGACATTGGGGAGGGGGACGGGGACAAGGACAGGGATGGGGACACTCCACAGCCCCCTGCCCCGCATTGATGGCACTGATGAGGACCAATGGAGGCCAAAATTGGGGCAGGGGACACCACAAATCGGGGCAGTGTAGACGATGAACTGGGGTGGTGGAGTCCAGAATTGGGGCATCAGAGGCCAGAATTGGGGCAGTGGAGGCAAAAATTGGGGCACCGGAGGCCAGAACTGGGGCAGTTGAAGCCAGGATTGGGGCACTGGAGGCCAGAATTGGGACAGCAGAGGCCATGAGCTTGGGCAGAAGAGACCACAAATTGGGACAGCAGTGGCTACGTCCTCCTGTGCAGCCTCCGTCCCACCCATCCCACGGACATGTGAACGGGAACAGGACAAGGGTCAGATGAAAGCGAAAGTCGGGGAGAGGGTGGTGGTGGTGGCGGCGGGGGGGGGGGGGGGGGGGGGCGGGGAGGCCAGGAGCGAAGCCGGGAGGTACAAAGGGGAAAGGTGCGAGACGGGGCGGCCGCCACGAGGTGCTGACAGCAGCTGCCTCGCTTCTGACCTCACTGGCAACTAAAACCCCGATCGGTCTTGGTGATGAAGGAAGTGTCTCTGATGCCACCTCCACAACAGCACCTCAACCCACGGCCTCCAGTATAACTCCAGAAACCCCCACAGACTCGACTCTGGCCTCCCCCACCTCCCAGGATACATTCTCGGCCTCCTCTTCCTCTCCAGGAACCCCCACAGGCCCAATCTCCACTGCAGGGAACATCGCTCTGTCCTTCACAGGCTCCTCGGGAGCCACAGGCTCCACCAGTACAGCTCCAGAGACCACCAGCACTGCCCCAGTGACCACAAGCACCGCAACAGTGACTACCAGTACCATCCTAGTGACCACTAGCACAGCTCCAGTGATGACCAGTACAGCCCCAGTGACCACCAGTACCGCCCCAGTAAGCAGCAGTACAGCTCCAGTGACCACCACTAGTGCCGCAGTGACCACCAGCACCGCTCCAGTGACCACCAGTCCAGCTCCAGTGACAACTAGCACAGCTCCAGTGACCACCACCAAATCCCAAGTGACCACCACCACCTCCACAACGACCACAAACACCACCACGACCAGTACTACGACGACGACCACCACCACTACCACCACCCCAACCACCACCACCACCACCACCCGAACGACCACCACCGTTCCTCCAGGTCAGCCTCCACATCCCTCCTGTCCTCCCTCCTCTTGGCCTCCTCCCTCCTCCACTCCACCTCCCAGGCCTCCATTACTGACCCTCAACACCTGTCCTACCCGGGGTCTCCTCATGGGACCCCCCCCCCCACCCCTGGGTGCCTCCTGATGTCCGCTTTCCCCACAGTGGTCTGCCAGAATGGAGGCTACTATGACGATATCAAGTGCGTCTGCCCCTCCGACTTCCACGGCCCCTTGTGCGAGTTCTTCAGCGACTCCATCACCACCGAGATCCGTAAGTGCGGCCTCCCCCCAGCCCACGGCCTCTGCCTGACCCGCAACCTCTGCCCGGCCCTGGCCCGCCGCGCTCAGCCCCCTCCTGCCTCCCGCAGCCATCGAGGGGACGATCGTGGCCAATGTGGAGCTGGTGGTGACCGTCACCAACTTTGACTACACGGAGGAGCTGCAGGACCCCCGCTCGGAGGCCTACGAGAACTTTGAGAAGCAATTCCGGCAGGAGGTGAGGCCTGGGAGCATGAGAGGAGGCCGGGCCCCGTGAGGGGAGGCTGGGAACCCGAGGGGAGGCTGGGAGCTGAAGGGGGGACCAGGGTGTGCAAGGGGAATTAGGGAGCACAACAGGAGGCCGAGAGCAAGAGGGGAGGCCGGAAGCAAGAGGGGAGGCCGGGAGTGAGAGGGGAGGCTGGGAGTGAGAGGGGAGGCCAGGCCCCGTGAGGGGAGGAGCTGGCCACACCAGACCCATCCTCACAGCACCCCTCACTCTGGCAGATGGCCAAGATCTACAGCTCCGTGCCCGGCTACGAGGGCGTGAAGATCCTCCGCATTGTGCCGGCAGCCTCCAGCAGGCGGGGAGCACGGGTGTGCAGGGCTGGGGGAGACTCCGCGTCCTCCCCCGTGGGCACTGGGCTCAACGTGGACCACGAGGTCATCTTCAGAACCACCGCCAGCCCCAACCTGACCGAGGAGTTCCAGAACAAGACGAAGGAGCTGGTGCAGAAGCTTCAGGAGACTGCCGACAGCCAGGGCGACTGTGAGAACGACTCCTGTGGGTGTTCTGTCCTCCCTCCTCGCCCCCCGACCCCTCGGGGAGGCCCCAGGGAAGGTTCCCTGACAGCCTCTCTCTCCCCGCAGCCATCGTCTGCTTCAAGGTGCCACCCAGTCCCATCATCAAGAACATGACGGAGTCCTCTTCATTTGACGGTGAGGCCTGGGTGGCCAGGGTGCCCCCATGGACCCCCCCCATGCACCCCCTGAGCCCCCTATGTGCCCCACCAGCCCCTACACACCCCACCACCCCTTTTGACCCCCTCCCGTGCCCCCTCCTCAGCACTGTGCCAGCAGCGGGCGCCCGTCGGCTACCAGGACTACTACTACGCGCAGAACATGAGCAACATCATCCGCTGCGTCACCAACTGCACGGCCAACACGCCCGGCACCATCGACTGCCACCATGGCGAGTGCCGCGTCACCCGTGCCGGGCCACAGTGCTTGTGAGTGCCACCACGCGTCCCTCTGTGCCCACCCCCCGGCACCCTGGGAGCACTGGGCCTCACTGTTCCTTGTCCCTGTTCCTTGTCCCTGCAGCTGCCAGGATGAATTGCTCTACTGGTACACGGGCACCCGGTGCTCCGGGCGTGTCAGTAAGGTGGCCACCGGGTTGGGGGTGGTGGTCACGGTGCTGCTCGTCGCCTGCATCACCCTTGCTGTGCTGCTTGTGATACGGAGGAAGGGCAGGAAGAGGTAGAGGGGCAGAGATGGTTGGGGTGGATTGGATTGAGTTGGTTGGGTTGGGTTGAGGTGAGTTGGGTTGGGGTGGTTTGGTTTGGATGGCTTGGGGTGGTTAGGTTGGGTTTAGTAGGTCTGGGTTTAGTAGGGTTGAATGATTTGGGGTCTTTTGGGTTTGTTCGGGGTGGTTGGGTTGGGTTTAGTTGGTTTGGATGGTTTGGGGGTCTTCTGGGTTGGTTGGGTTGGGGTGGTTTGGGTTGGGTTTAATGGGTTGGATGGTCCGGGGTCTTTTGGGTTGGTTGGTTGGTGACGGACACGTGGGCTGGTGGCAAACACCTGGTCTTGGTTTGGGTTCAGAATTGGGTTGTTGGTGGACATCTGGGAAGGCTTGGGGGGGGGGGGGGGGGACAGCCCCCTTCTTTGTCCTCCTGCCCCCTCCGAGCCCCCTGGCGCTGTCCCCCAGGAACACTTCGGCCACCGTTGAGGAGAGCTGGTATGAGAACAATGGCGGCACCTGGACGGCATCCGACGGCTTCGTCCTCAGCAACATCAACGCCACCGACCCAGGTTGGGAGGGCTACGGGGGGCAGCACTGGGGGGGCGGTGGGACCACAGCTGCTCCCCCAACCACACCACTCACCTTACTGCTCCCCACCCATATCCCCAACAGGCGGCAGCCTACGGAGCTTCACGGCCTCGCTGGAAGGAGTGAATACCGACATCCCGGTGGGTGCTCCTCCAGACCCGTCCCCCCCCTGCACTCACCCCTCCCCCCGGCACTCACCCCCCATCCCACAGACCCATCTCACCTCCGTCCCCTTCTCTTTTCTCTCCACTCCCCTGCAGATGCAGATTGCCAGACCCTCACTGCGACCCCAGTTGTGACCCAGGTATGTGGGGCAGGGGAATGTGGGGTGGGAACACAGGGTGTGGGGCTGGGGTGGGGGCAGAGGGATGTGGGGCAGAGCGCTGTGGGGCAGAGGTATGTGGGAGCCAAGAATCTTCTCAATGCTTCTCCTCCAAGGTCTTCGCTGGCCCTTCCTCACCTCATTGCCCACCAGGACCTCCAGGACCTTCTCAACGATGTTGATTCCAAGGACAATGTTGCCTCCTCCTCACCTCATTGCCCACCAGGACCTCCAGGACCTTCTCAATGACACTGATTCCAAAGGTCATCGTTGGCTTCTCCTTACCTCATTGCCCACCAGCACTTCCAGGACGTTCTCAGCGATGCTGATTCCAAGGACAATGTTGCCTCCTGCTCACCACGGTGCCCACAGAAGTAATCTGGGAAGAAGCAGATGTGGATGGGAACAATTTGGGAAGACTCAGCCAGGAGTCAACCTGGAGAGACCCAACCGGGAGACACAACCATGGCTGGAAGTGCTCTTGGAAGACACAATCATGACTTGAAATGCACTTTGAAGACTGAACCATGGCTCCAAATGCTCCTGGAAGGCCCAGCCATGGCTGGAAATGCTCTGGGAAGACCCAACCATGTTTGGAAGCAATCTGTAGGACCCTGGCGGAGCTGGAAGTGGCCCAGGACAGCCCAGCAGTGACTGGAAATGGGCTTGGCAGGAGCTGGGTGCGTTTGTTTGTTCAGCGAGGAGGAGGAAACACCTGTGTTTGCAGATCCTGGCAGTGAGGGACAGGATTCCTGGCCAGCGCCTGCCCATCCCACTTATGGATGGGAAATCCCAATAAAAATTCTGTGGATCCCAACAAAAATTCTGCTGCTGCCACTGGCCCCATGCCAGCCGTGGTCACAGGGGACGTCGGGGCCGGGGTGGGAACTGCCCAACTGTGGCCCCCTTGTGGGTGCAGCTGGTGGGGTCCATCTGGGTCCTTCTGGGGGGTCTCCACCAGTGGTGGGGGCGACCAGAACCCACAAATCCCCAGCCCCAGGTCTCAAATTTGAGTCGGATTTGCCCCAGATCCCCCCAGCCCTACAGGTCCTGGCAGCTCCCTGGGCTTTGGCACCAGCAAATGGGAGACGTTGGGGACAGGGGATATGGTGGATGGAGATGGGGGTCACCAGGGATGGGGATGGAGATGGGGGACATCAGGAATGGGGGGACATCACTGATGGGGTTGGGGGACACCAGGGACATGGATGTGCTCCCAAATTGCCCCAAATGTCTCAAAAATGGACACCCCCCCCCCCCAATACCTCTCATGACTCCTGCCCCCCCCACCCAGCACCGTGGGGTGCTGTGGACAGGGGTTGGGTGGCGGCACCCATGGGGGCGCCCTTTGGCAGGGGATGGTGGCACTGTGTCCTTGTCCTCATGGTTCCCACGGGGAGGGGTGGAGGGAACACGCAGGGCTCGCGTGCCAGGGTGGGGCCCCCCCCCCGCCTTTTTCTGCACCGCCGCCCTGTGCTAAAATTAGCACCGGTGTCGCCTCAGTGTCAGCCATAACACCCTTAGGTGGCATTGACGTCAGCGGCTGAGGCGTGGGTGGGGGCAAAGTCCAGGAGGCTCCGAAGCTGCCCTATAAGGGCGGGGGGGGGGGGGGGGGGAGGGGAGAAACGGTCCTGGTCTCTCTGCGTCAGGGGGAGGGACAATGGGACACGAGGTGGGGGTCCCCTGTGGGGGGGGAGAGGGGGGGGTCCCAAGAATGAGGAGGGGGGTCCCATGGAATATAAGGTGGGGGTCCCGGGTGGGTGCTGTCCTGTGGGTGAGATTCCCATGGGAAACAAGGATGGGGAGGGGACTATGGGGGGGGGGGGGATCATGGGTGGGGGGTTTTCCCATGGGGGTCTTGAGGAAGGGTCCCCACAAGCTCTTCTCCCCCCCCTCCCCCCCCCCCCCCCCCCCCCAATCCACAGGAGGCGTTCTCTGCACTGTAATGCTCCAAATGACCCAAAATCCCATGTTTTTTATGGGGAACGCACCACCCCGAAATGCTGAGGCTGGGGGGGCTTTTCCAGGGACCCCTCCCCCCCCCGTTCCCCTCCCCGCCCCACTCCCCTCCCCTATTCCCCCCCCCTTTTCCCCAAGGAATTAACAGCCCTGTGCATGCCAGAGCCATCCCAGTACAAACCAGTGACACCAGTGACTTGGTAGTTATTTATTTGGAATTGGGGGGGGGGGTCCAGCCCTATGCATGAGGGAGGGGGGGGATCCTGACCCTTAAAGTGACCTATGGGGGGGGGGGGCAGCCCTGAAATGAGGTCATGGCCCCCCAAAGTGAGGTCATCACCAGGAGAGCAGGGCCAGGACCTGTATGTGCAAGCAGAGGTGGGGGCCAAATGAAGTGCTACAGGAAGGGTGGGGGTCATGACCCTAAAAGGGAGGGTCACAATCCCCAACTTGAGGTCATGACCCCCCCAAAAGTAGGGAGGGTATCCCACAGTGCTGTGCGGGTCCCTGGGTGGGGGGAAAGCCTCCTGGTGTCCTCCCCTCCTTGCTCAGAGCTGCGTGGCGATCCTCTCTGGCCTCTGCATTTGGACCTGGAGGGGGGTATTTTTTTGGGGGGGGGAGGGGATCACATGGTGAGGCTGTGAGTGGGGATGGGGGTCATGTGACCCCCCCCCCCCCCGGGTTCCTCCACCTGTGACCCCCCCCTCCCCCCCCGGGAGGGGGGTGAGGGGACCCACTTTTACCGAGGTGTCCACGGACTTCAGGTCAACCCACATTGTATAATGGGCACCTTTGGGGCGATGGAGCTCCACGGGGGTGCCCTGGGTGCGGGGGTCCCTCCCACCCCTCCCCCCCTTCACCCCATCGTACCTTCATTTTGGATGATGAACTGCTCTGGGTGGGCTCCAGCTTTCATTCATTTCCTCATACCAGTTCTCCTTGTCCTCCTTCAGGTCGCTGGCACTGGAATGGGATGGGATGCCGTGGGACTGTGACACTGGGGGGGGGGGGGGGGGGGGGCAGGAGGCACTGGGGGGGGCAGCAGGCACCGGGGGGATCCAGGAGGCACCAGGAGGGCCAAGCCCCTACCCATTGGGGCCACCAGAGGTGGGGCCAAGCAGCACAGATGGGTGTGCTTGAGAACCTCCATGGATGGCAACTCTACAACTGGAGACTCCATGGATGGAGGAAATCCATGGGTGGAGGACATCCATGGGTGGAGGACAACCATGGGTGGAAGGTCTACCACAGATGGAGGATCTCAACCACCGCCCGGGCTTTCCCGTCCAGCTGCCTCTCCCTCACCCCACCCACCACCCACCATCAGCCCTTCCTCCAGGTCCCCTCTTGTGCCCACTGCCTCCTCCCCCCCAGTTCTGCAGGATCCCCCCACCTCTCAGATGACTTTGGCCTCTTGGCCCTGAAGAGGAAGATGGTGAGAACGAGGATGACCAAGCACAAGGCCGCCACGGCCACGCTCAGACCCACGGTCATCTTGCTGACCCGGCTTTTGCACCGATCACCCTGGTACCAGTAGAGGTTGGTCTCACGGCAGCTGTGGGGAGGAGATGAGAGGCTGAGCACGGTGCCGAGACCCTCACCCCAGCCCCTGGTCCTTTGGTAGGGCCAAGAGCACCCGTCAGGGCCCTGGAGGTGTCCCTGGGGGTGTCCCCATGGTCCTTACAAGCACTGGGGGCCGCTCAGGGTGAGCTGGCACTGCCCCTCGTTGCAGTCGATGGTGCCAGCGGTGTTGGCCGAGCAGTTGGACACACAGCTGAGGCCGCTTTTGGTGGTGTTGGGGTAGTAGAAGTCCTCGAAGCCCTTGGGTGCAACCTGGCGGCAAAATGCTGTGGAGGGGATGGGGGTTGGCCAGGGGGAGATGCCTCTGGACCCCCACCCATGGTTTACTACAAACAACCCACCCCACGGGCTCACCTGTTGCATTGAAGTCAAATGAGGTTTGGGTGATCATCACTTCAGAGGCGTTGAAGCAGAAGCTGCCTGGGAAGGAGAGGGAGAGGCCGTGTGGAAGAGCTCCTAGGCCTCAGGGATCCCCAGGGCATGAACCCTGTCCCCGGAGGCCCCAACTCTGCCCCAGGCCTAGGCCTGAATGGATCCCCAGGGCCTCAACCATTTCCAGGATGCCCCAGCCCTGTCCAAAGGGCCCCAAGCCTGTCCCCAGAGGCCACAACCTTGTCCCCAAGGCCAGGCCCGAATGGTTCCCCAGGGCCCCAACCCTGTCCTCAGAAGACTCCAACCATGCCCCCAAGGATCAGGCCCGAAGGGGTCCCAAGGGCCCCAACCCTGTCATGGAGGGCACAACCCCATGACAGAGGGCTCCAATCCCATCATGGAGGGCCCCAACCCCATCCCAGGGGACCCCAACCCTGTCCCTGGGGGGGCAGAGGCTCACTGTTGTCAGTGCAGTTTTCCTGATGGGCCGCTGCTTGGACAATCTCCTCCTTCACATTCTTGGTGACATTATTGATCTTCTCCGTGGTATCGGCGGTCACCAGCAGAGCGACGATGACAGCGTGATCCACCATGATGCTGCCGTTCCTGAGGGAACACCCCAATGGCCATTGGTGCACCCCCAATGCCAGTTGGAGCATCCCAATGTCTCCTGATCATTGACCAGCATGAGGCCAGTTGGAGCACCTCAATGCCTCTTGGAGCACCCCAATGCCCACTGGAACACCCCAATGGCAGTCCGAGCACCCCAAAACCCTCTCCCAGAGGCCAGCAGCCCAACACTCACGACAGACTCAGGATCTCGATGCCCTGGTAGCCTTCAATGTTGCGGTAGAAGACGTCCATCTGGAAGAGAAGGAGGCTGCAGGCTGAGTATCAGGGCCCCACTCCCTTCCCTCTCATGTTCCTTCCCCACCTCGGGGATTCCACAAACAAGCACACCCCTAATGAGGACGGAGAAGACCCCATGGGGGAACTAGCATTGTCTCACCTGCTGGGTGAAGCTGCGGACGAAGTTCTGGTAGGCTTTGGAACTTTTGTTTCGGAGGTCCTCGGAGAACTCCTGGTTGGTGACCCGCAGCTCCACGCTCACGGACACGTTGGTCTCTTTGGGGGAAGGCAGGAGATGGGACTCAGGAGCAGAAGACAACCCCAGCATGACCATGGGCATTGCTGCTGAGCCCTGCAGGGCACTAACAAGCCTTAGCGGCCCCAACCAGCCTCACCTGGGCACTCCAGCCTCTGCTTATTGCTGCAGAGGGAGTATTTAAGGGCAGGCCCCCAGGCCTCTGGAGCTGTGCTAAGGGGGGACCTGATCTTTGGCTGCCACTGTTTGGACCTCAGCTGTGGTCACCTGCCCCATGCTTCTCCTTGCGCCTTTGGGTGCTGTGGGACCTTGTGGTGGTTGGGGAACTTCTTACTCGCACCTTGGGGTGCTGTAGGACCTTGTGCTTGTTGGGAAACACCTTGCCCACAACGTTGGGTGCTCCATGATAACGCCATGGTTAGAAAACTCACTGCCAACACGTTAGGGTGCTATGTGTTCGTGCCCTGCTCAGAAACCATGCCCTCCCCGTGAGGAAGCCCCCCTCCTGGTTCTTCCCAGAAGATTTGCCCCCCCGTGGTCTGAAGGTGGGCGCAGATGGCTCCTTACCCGCTTTGGTCTCAATACTGCTCTCGCCGTAACTGCAGGTGTTGCCGGTATATCCCGGGGGGCACACGCATTGGCCATTGACCCAAGTGCCTCCATTTTCACAGACCCCTAGAAAAGACGAGGTGAGTTGGGGCTGGGAGGTGCAGGCCGAGGAACCTGCCCTGTGGGCAGCCAAAGGTGGGAGGGGTGGTACCTGGGGTGGTGGTCGTGGTGGTGGTGGAGTGAGTAGTGGTAGTGGTGGTCAGGCTCGAGGTGGTGGTGGTGGTCGGACTCGAGGTGGTGGTGGTGGTCAGGCTTGTGGTAGTGGTGGTGGTGGTCGGGCTTGTGGTGGTGGTGGTGGTCGGGCTCGAGGTGGTGGTGGTGCTCGAGCTCGTGGTGGTGGTGGTGGTGGTGGTCGGGCTCGAGGTGGTAGTGGTGGTTGGGCTCAAGGTGGTAGTGGTGGTCAGACTTGAGGTGGTGGTGGTGGTCAGGCTTGTGGTGGTGGTGGTGGTGGTCGGGCTCAAGGTGGTGGTGGTGGTCGGGCTCGTGGTAGTGGTGGTGGTGGTTGGGCTCAAGGTGGTGGTTGTGCTGGTTGGGCTCGAGGTGGTTGTGGTGGTGGTGGTCGGGCTCGAGGTGGTGGTGGTGGTGGACGGGCTCATGGTGGTGGTGGTGGTGGTTGGGCTTGAGGTGGTGGTGGTGGTGGTGGTTGGGCTCATGGTGGTGGTGGTTGGGCTTGAGGTGGTGGTGGTTGTGTTTGGGCTTGTGGTGATCGGGCTTGTGGTGGTGGTGGTGGTGGTTGGGCTTGTGGTGGTGGTTGTCGGGCTTGAGGTGGTTGTGGTGGTTATGGTCATAGTTGTGGTGGTTGGGCTCAAGGTGGTGGTGGTGGTGATCGGGCTTGTGGTGGTGGTGGTTGGGCTAGAGGTGGTGGTGGTGGTGGTTGTGGTGGTTGGGGTCGTGGCTGTGGTGGTCAGGCTCGAGGTGGTGGTGGTGGTCGGGGTCGAGGCTGTGGTGGTGGTCGTGCTCGAGGTGGTGGTGGTGGTCGGGCTCGTGGTGGTGGTGGTCGGGCTTGAGGTGGTGGTGGTGGTGGTCGGGCTTGTGGTGGTGGTGGTGGTGGTCAGGCTCGTGGTGGTGGTGGTGGTGGTCGGGCTCGAGGTGGTGGTGGTGGTGGTGGTCAGGCTCGAGGGGGTGGTGGTTGTGGTTGGGCTTGTGGTGATCGGGCTTGTGGTGGTGGTGGTGGTTGGGCTTGTGGTGGTGGTGGTTGGGCTTGAGGTGGTTGTGGTGGTTGGGGTCATGGTTGTGGTGGTCGGGCTCAAGGTGGTGGTGGTGGTGGTGGTCGTGCCTGAGGTGGTGGTGGTGGTGGTTGTGGTGGTTGGGCTCAACGTGGTGGTGGTCGGGCTCGAGGTGGTGGTGGTGATCAGGCTTGAGGTGGTGGTGGGGGTCTGGCTCGAGGTGGTTGCGGTGGTGGTGGTTGGGCTTGAGGTTGTGGTGCTGGTCGGGCTCGTGGTGGTGTTGGTGGTCGAGCTCGAGGTGGTGGTGCCTGCATACAAGATGAGTGCAGCTCAGCCAAATCCCCCCTGGCGTTATCACCTCTCAGATGTGGGCGAGGACTTCCCTGTTCCCTTCCCTTCCTCGCAGTCCAGTTTCTCGCCTCTCCTCCTGGTCACCCTCCCACGTGAGCTGCCTGCACTTTGCCCCCTGCAGCAGCCCCACCTTGCCCTCCAACTTTCCCTTTTCCCCGTCCTTCCTTCCCTGTGTCCTCACCCCTCCACCTTCTGCCTCCCTTTCACTTTCTCCCCACGCCCTCCCCGTGCCCATTCACACACCCGTGGGGTGTGCAAGGCGCGGTGGGGTGAGGACGCACGCGGGCACCTTGGGAGTTTAACGTGAGGACAGACAGCCGGGAGGACAAATTCTTGGCCTCCACTCCCCCTTGTCACTGCCGGCACCCCAGGGAAGGGAGTTGTGTGGTGTCCCCCTCCCCGTCCCCAATGTCCTTCTCTCCATCCCTGTCCCCAGTGTCCCTGTCCCCATCCCCGCCAGTATGGTGTCACGTCAGGCTGTGGAGGCTGATTTTCCCTGAGCGTCCCCAACACACCCCAAGAGAATGTCTCAGGGGAGGCTGCCCCCTTCCCACCCCCCACGACTGTGTTTCGGTGCCCCCTGCCTGGGCTGCACTCACCCGCTGCCACCCCGTAGAGGAGGAGGAGGAAGAGGAGGAGGAAGGCCCGGGTGCAAGACCCCATCTTGGCAACCCCCAGCCCCGCGGTGCCGCCAGCAGCATCCCGGTGAGGAGCCATGCCTGAGGCAGGAGTGGCAGTGGGGAACTTTGCCCCTCTGCAGGGAGGAGCCACGCATCCTCACCTCGGGCTGCCCCAGGGCAAGGAATTAACAGCCCCAGGCATGCTGCAGCCATCCCAGTACAAACCAGTGCCATCAGCAACTGGGTAGTTATTTCTGGGGAATTGGAGCAGGTCCGGCCATCCCCGTACAAACCAGTGACACCAGTGACTTGATAGTTATTTATTTGAATTGGAAAGGGTCCAGCCCTATGCAGGGGGAAGGGGGGATCCTGACCCTTAAAGGGACCTATGGGGGGGGGGGGGGGCAGCCCTGAAATGAGGTCATGGCCCCCAAAGTGAGGTCATCACCAGGAGAGCAGGGCCAGGACCTGTATGTGCAAGCAGAGGTGGGGGCCAAATGAAGTGCTACAGGAAGGGTGGGGGTCGTGACCCTAAAAGGGAGGGTCACGATCCCCAACTTGAGGTCATGACCCCCCCCCCAAAAGGAGGGGGGTATCCTAAAGTGCTGTGTGGGTCCCTTGGCGGGGGATAGCATCCTGGTGTTCCCCGCTCCCTGCTCAGAGCTGAGTGGTGATCCTCTCCGGCCTCTGGATGTGAACCTGGGGGGGATTTTTTGAGGGGGGGAGTCACATGGTGAGTCCATGAGAGGGGTGATGGTGCCCCCCCATATGTTCCCCCCTCCTCGGGTGGGTGGGGGACCTACCTGTGCCGAGGTGTCCACGGACTGCAGGTCAACCCGCATGGTGTCCTCACGGGCACCTGTGGAGTGAAGGAGCTCAACGGGGGTGCCCCGGCTGGGGGTCCCACCAACCCCCCATCCCATAAGTGTGTTCCCCTCCCACCCCAACCCCATACCTTCATTCTGGATGGTGAAGCCCCCAGGGAGGCTCCAGTTTTCATCCTCTTCCTCATAGCAGTGCTGCTTGGTCTCCGTCAGGTCGCTGAACCTGGGGGGGTATAGAGGCTGTGACATCGGGAGTGGGTCTGGAGGCAACTGGGGGGTCTTAGAGGCACCGGGGGGGGCAAGCCCCACTCCATCAGGACTACCAGAGGTGGGGTCAAGCACCATGGATGGGTGCACTTGAGGACTTCCATGAATGGAGACTCTACAACTGGAGACTCCATGGAGGACCTCCATGGACAGAGGAGGGCCTCTACTTGTGGAGGTCCTCCCATGCCTACTGCCTCCCCTCCCCACCCCCCGGGGTTTCCCCACCTGTCTGACAACTTCTGCCTCTTGGCCCTGAAGAGGAAGGCGGCGAGGATGAAGATGACCAAGCACAAGGCTGCCACGGCCAGGCCCATGCCCACGGCCATCTTGCTGACCCGGCTCTTGCACCGATCGCCCTGGTACCAGTAGAGGTTGGTCTCACGGCAGCTGTGGGGAGGAGATGTGGGGCTGAGCGCGGTGCTGAAACCCCCGGCCCGGCCCCTGGTCCTTTGGTGGGGACAAGAGCACCCGTCAGGGCCCTGGAGGTGTCCCTGGGGGTGTCCCCATGGTCCTTACAAACACTGGGGGCCGCTCAGGGTGAGCTGGCACTGCCCCTCGTTGCAGTCAATGGCGCCGGCGGTGTTGGCCGAGCAGTTGGACACACAGCTGAGGCCGCTTTTGGTGGTGTTGGGGTAGTAAAAGTCCTCGAAGCCCTTGGGTGCGACCTGGCGGCAAAATGCTACGGAGGGGATAGGGGTTGGCCAGGGGGAGATGCCCCTGGACCCCCACCCATGGTTTACTCCAAACAACCCACTCCGCGGGCTCACCCGTTGCATTGAACTCAAACGAGGGTTGGGTGATCGTCACTTCGGAGGCATTGAAGCAGAAGCTGCCTGGGAAGGAGAGGGAGAGGCCATGTGGAAGAGCTCCTAGGCCTCAGGGGTCCCAAGGGCCCCAGTCCTGTCCCCAGAGGCCCCAACTCTGCCCCAGGCCTAGGCCTGAATGGATCCCCAGGGCCTCAACCATGTCCAGGATGCCCCAACCCTGTCCAAAGGGCCCCAAGCCTGTCCCCAGAGGCCACAACCTTGTCCCCAAGGCCAGGCCTGAATGGTTCCCCAGGGCCCCAACCCTGTCCTCGGAAGACTCCAACCATGCCCCCAAGGCCTAGGCCCGAAGGGGTCCCAAGGGCCCCAACCCTGTCATGGAGGGCCCCAACCCCATCCCTGGGGACCCCAACCCTGTCCCTGGGGGGCAGAGGCTCACTGTTGTCAGTGCAGTTTTCCTGATGGGCCGCTGCTTGGACAATCTCCTCCTTCACATTCTTGGTGACATTATTGATCTTCTCCGTGGTATCGGCAGTCACCAGCAGAGCGACGATGACAGTGTGATCCACCACAATGCTGCCTGGCCTGAGGGAACACCCCAATGGCCGTTGGTGCACCCCCAATGCCAGTTGGAGCATCCCAATGTCTCCTCATCATTGACCAGCATGAGGCCAGTTGGAGCACCCCAATGCCCACTGGAACACCCCAATGGCAGTCCGAGCACCCCAAAACCCTCTCCCAGAGGCCAGCAGCCCAACACTCACGACAGACTCAGGATCTCGATGCCCTGGTAGCCTTCAATGTTGCGGTAGAAGACGTCCATCTGGAAGAGAAGGAGGCTGCAGGCTGGGTATCAGGGTCCCACTCCCTTCCCTCTCACGTTCCTTCCCCACCTCGGGGATCCCACAAACAAGCACACCCCTAACGAGGACGGAGAAGACCCCATAGGGGAACAAGCAGCGTCCCACCTGCTGGGTGAAGCTGTGGACAAAGTTCTGGTAGGTGTTGGAGCTTTTGTTTCGGAGGTCCTCGGAGAACTCCTGGTTGGTGACCCGCAGCTCCACGCTCACGGACACGTTGGTCTCTTTGGGGGAAGGCAGGAGATGGGACTCAGGAGCAGGAGAAGACAACCCCAACAGCCTGAGCATTTCTGCTGAGCCCTGCAGGGCACTAACAAGCCTTAGTGGCCCCAACCAGCCTCACCTGGGCCCTCCAGCCTCTGCTTACTGCTGCAGGAGGGGCATTTAAGGGCAGGCCCCCAGGCCTCTGGAGCTGTGCTAAGGGGGGACCTGATCTTTGGCTGCCACTGTTTGAACCTCAGCTGTGGTCCCCTGTCCCATGCTTCTCCTTGCGCCTTTGGGTGCTGTGGGACCTTGTGGTGGTTGGGGAACTTCTTACCCGCACCTTGGGGTGCTGTAGGACCTTGTGCTTGTTGGGAAACACCTTGCCCACAACGTTGGGTGCTCCATGATAACGCCATGGTTAGAAAACTCACTGCCAACACGTTAGGGTGCTATGTGTTCGTGCCCTGCTCAGAAACCATGCCCTCCCCGTGAGGAAGCCCCCCTCCTGGTTCTTCCCAGAAGATTTGCCCCTCCGTGGTCTGAAGGTGGGCGCAGATGGCTCCTTACCCGCTTTGGTCTCAATACTGCTCTCGCCGTAACTGCAGGTGTTGCCCGTATATCCCGGGGGGCACACGCATTGGCCATTGACCCAAGTGCCTCCATTTTCACAGACCCCTAGAAAAGACGAGGTGAGGTGTGGCAGGGAGGTGCAGGCCGAGGAACCTGCCCTGTGGGCAGCCAAAGGTGAGAAGGGTGGTACCTGGGGTGGTGGTCATGGTGGTGGTGGAGCGAGTAGTGGTAGTGGTGGTTGGGCTCGAGGTGGTAGTGGTGGTCGGGCTCGACGTGGTGGTGGTGGTTGGGGTCGTGGTTGTGGTGGTGGGGCTCAAGGTGGTGGTGGTGGTGGTTGGGGTCGTGGTTGTGGTGGTCGGGCTCACGGTGGTGGTAGTGGTGCTCGGGCTCGAGGCTGTGGTTGTGGTCGGGCTCGAGGTGGTGGTGGTGGTCGGGCTCATGGTGGTGGTGGTGGTGGTGGTCGTGCTTGAGGTGGTGGTGGTGGTCGGGCTCGACGTGGTGGTGGTGCTTGGGGTCGTGGTTGTGGTGGTCGGGCTCGAGGTGGTGGTGGTGGTGGTTGTGGTGGTTGGGGTCGTGGTTGTGGTGGTCGGGCTCGAGGTGGTGGTGGTGGTGGTTGTGGTGGTTGGGGTCGATGCTGCGGTGGTCGTGCTCGAGGTGGCGGTGGTGGTGGTGGTGGTGGTTGGGGTCGTGGTTGTGGTGGTCGGGCTCGTGGTGGTAGTGGTGGTCGGGCTCGTGGTGGTGGTGGTGGTCGGGCTCGAGGTCGTGGTGGTGGTTGGGGTCGTAGTTGTGGTGGTTGGGCTCAAGGTGGTGGTGGTGGTTGGGGTTGTGGTGGTGGTGGTCGGGCTCGAGGTGGTGGTGGTGGTGGTCGGGCTTGTGGTGGTTGTGGTCGGGCTCAAGGTGGTGGTGGTGGTCGGGCTCATGGTGGTGGTGGTTGGGCTTGTGGTGGTGGTGGTGGTGGTTGTGGTGGTTGGGGTCGTGGTTGCGGTGGTCGGGCTCGAGGTGGTGGTGGTTGTGGTGGTTGGGGTTGATGTTGTGGTGGTCGCGCTCGAGGTGGCGGTGGTGGTGGTGGTGGTGGTTGGGGTCGTGGTTGTGGTGGTCGGGCTTGAGGTGGTGGTGGTGGTGGTTGTGGTGGTTGGGGTCGTGGTTGTGGTGGTCGGGCTCGAGGTGGTGGTGGTGGTGGTTGTGGTGGTTGGGGTCGTGGTTGTGGTGGTCGGGCTTGAGGTGGTGGTGGTGGTTGTGGTGGTTGGGGTCGTGGTTGTGGTGGTTGTGCTCGAGGTGGTGGTGGTGGTGGTGGTCGGGCTCGAGGTGGTGGTGGTGGTCGGGCTCAAGGTGGTGGTGGTGGTCGGGCTCGTGGTGGTGGTGGTTGGGCTCAAGGTAGTGGTGGTGGTGGTTGGGGTCGTGGTTGTGGTGCTCGGGCTCGAGGCTGTGGTGGTGGTCGGGCTCGAGGTGGTGGTGGTGGTCGGGCTTGTGGTGGTGGTGGTGGTTGGGCTCATCGTGGTGGTGGTGGTCAGGCTCGTGGTGGTGGTGGTGGTGGAGCTCATGGTGGTGGTGGTGGTTGGGGTCGTGGTTGTGGTGGTTGGGGTCGTGGTTGTGGTGGTTGGGCTCGAGGTGGTGGTGGTGGTGGTTGTGGTGGTTGGGGTCGTGGTGGTGGTGGTCGTGCTCGAGGTGGTGGTGGTGGTGGTTGTGGTGGTTGGGGTCGTGGTTGTGGTAGTCAGGCTTGAGGTGGTGGTGGTGGTCAGGCTCGTGGTGGTAGTGGTGGTCGGGCTCAAGGTGGCGGTGGTGGTGGTTGTGGTGGTTGGGGTCGTGGTTGTGGTTGTCGGGCTTGAGCTGGTGGTGGTGGTCGGGCTCGTGGTTGTGGTGGTGGTCGGGCTCGAGGTGGTGGTGGTGGTTGGGGTCGTGGTTGTGGTGGTCGGGCTCAAGGTGGTGGTGGTGGTGGTTGTGGTCGTGGTTGTGGTGGTCGGGCTCACGGTGGTGGTAGTTGGGCTCAAGGTGGTGGTGGTGGTGGACGGGCTCGAGGTGGTGGTGGTGGTGGTTGTGGTGGTTGGGGTCGATGTTGTGGTGGTCGCGCTCGAGGTGGCGGTGGTGGTGGTGGTGGTGGTTGGGGTCGATGTTGTGGTGGTCGCGCTCGAGGTGGCGGTGGTGGTGGTGGTTGGGGTCGTGGTTGTGGTGGTCGGGCTCGAGGTGGTGGTGGTGGTTGTGGTGGTTGGGGTCATGGTTGTGGTAGTCAGGCTTGAGGTGGTGGTGGTGGTCGGGCTCGTGGTGGTGGTGGTGGTCGGGCTCGAGGTCGTGGTGGTGGTTGGGGTCGTAGTTGTGGTGGTCGGGCTCAAGGTGGTGGTGGTGGTTGGGGTTGTGGTGGTGGTGGTCGGGCTCGAGGTGGTGGTGGTGGTGGTCGGGCTTGTGGTAGTTGTGGTCGGGCTCAAGGTGGTGGTGGTGGTCGGGCTCATGGTGGTGGTGGTTGGGCTTGTGGTGGTGGTGGTGGTGGTTGTGGTGGTTGGGGTCGTGGTTGTGGTGGTCGGGCTCGAGGTGGTGGTGGTGGTGGATGGGCTCATGGTGGTGGTGGTTGTGGTCGGGCTCAAGGTGGTGGTCGTGGTGGTCGGGCTTGAGGTGGTGGTGGTTGTGGTCAGGCTCATCGTGGTGGTGGTGGTCGGGCTCGAGGTGGTGGTGGTGGTGCTCGGGCTCGAGGCTGTGGTGGTGGTCGGGCTCGAGGTGGTGGTGGTGGTTGGGCTCGAGGTGGTGGTGGTGGTCAGGCTCGTGGTGGTGGTTGTGGTCGGGCTCGTGGTGGTGGTGGTGGTTGGGCTCATGGTGGTGGTGGTGGTCAGGCTCGTGGTGGTGGTGGTGGTGGTGGTGGGGCTCGTGGTGGTGGTGGTGGTTGGGGTCGTGGTTGTGGTGGTTGGGCTCGAGGTGGTGGTGGTGGTGGTTGTGGTGTTTGGGGTCATGGTGGTGGTGGTCGTGCTCGAGGTGGTGGTGGTGTTGGTTGTGGTGGTTGGGGTCATGGTTGTGGTAGTCAGGCTTGAGGTGGTTGTGGTGGTCGGGCTCGAGGTGGTGGTGGTGGTCTGGCTCAAGGTGGTGGTGGTGGTGGTTGGGGTCGTGGTTGTGGTGGTTGGGCTCGAGGCTGTGGTGGTGGTCGTGCTCGAGGTGGTGGTGGTGGTCGTGCTCGAGGTGGTGGTCGTGGTGGTCGGGCTTGAGGTGGTGGTGGTTGTGGTCAGGCTCATCGTGGTGGTGGTGGTTGGGCTCGAGGAGGTGGTGGTGGTCGTTTTGGTCGTGGTTGTGGTGCTCGGGCTCGAGGCTGTGGTGGTGGTCATGCTCGAGGTGGTGGTGGTGGTCGGGCTCGAGGTGGTGGTGGTGGTGGTTGTGCTCGAGGTGGTGGTGGTGGCGGTCGGGCTCGTGGTGGTGTTGGTGGTCGAGCTCGAGGTGGTGGTGCCTGCATACAAGATGAGTGCAGCTCAGCCAAATCCCCCCTGGCGTTATCACCTCTCAGATGTGGGCGAGGACTTCCCTGTTCCCTTCCCTTCCTTGCAGTCCAGTTTCTCGCCTCTCCTGCGGGTCACCCTCCCACGTGAGCTGCCTGCACTTTGCCCCCTGCAGCAGCCCCACCTTGCCCTCCAACTTTCCCTTTTCCCCGTCCTTCCTCCCCTGTGTCCTCACCCCTCCACCTTCTGCCTCCCTTTCACTTTCTCCCCACGCCCTCCCCGTGCCCATTCACACACCCGTGGGGTGTGCAAGGCGCGGTGGGGTGAGGACGCACGCGGGCACCTCGGGAGCTTCACGTGAGGACAGACAGCCGGGAGGACAAATTCTTGGCCTCCACTCCCCCTTGTCACTGCCAGCACCCCAGGGAAGGGAGTTGTGTGGTGTCCCCCTCCCCTTCCCCAATGTCCTTCTCCCCATCCTTTTCTCCATCCCTGTCCCCAGTGTCCCTGTCCCCAGTGTCCCTGTCCCCATCCCTGCCAGTATGGTGTCACCTCGGGCTGTGGAGGCTGATTTCCCCCGAGCGTCCCCAACACACCCCAAGAGAATGCCTCAGGGGAGGCTGCCCCCTTCCCACCCCCCACGACTGCGTTTCGGTGCCCCCTGCCTGGGCTGCACTCACCCGCTGCCATCCCGCGGAGGAGGAGGAGGAAGAGGAGGAGGAAGGCCCAGGTGCAAGACCCCATCTTGGCAACCCCCAGCCCTGCGGCGCTGCCAGCAGCATCCCGGTGTGGAGCCATGCCCGAGGCAGGAGTGGCAGTGGGAAACTTTGCCCCTCTGCAGGGAGGAGCCACGCATCCTCACCTCGGGCTGCCCCAGGGCAAGGAATTAACAGCCCCAGGCATGCTGCAGCCATCCCAGTACAAACCAGTGCCATCAGCAACTGGGTAGTTATTTCTGGGGAATTGGAGCAGGTCCGGCCATCCCCAGACAAACCAGTGACACCAGTGACTTGATAGTTATTTATTTGAATTGGAAGGGGTCCAGAACTATGCAGGAGGAACGGGGGATCCTGACCCTTAAAGGGACCTGTGGGGGGGAACACCCTGGAAATGACATCATGGCCCCCCAAAGTGATGTCATCACCAGGAGAGCAGGGCCAGGACCAGTATGTGCAAGCAGAGGTGGGGGCCAAATGAAATGCTACTGGAAGGGTGGGGGTCATGACCCTAAAAGGCAGGGTCACGACCCCCAACTTGAGGTCATGACTCCCCCAGAAGCAGGGGGGGTATCCCAAAGTGCTGTGTGGGTCCCTTGGCGGGGGGGTAGCATCCTGGTGTTCCCCGCTCCCTGCTCAGAGCTGAGTGGTGATCCTCTCTGGCCTCTGGATCTGGACCTGGGGGGGATTTTTTGAGGGGGGGAGTCACATGGTGAGACCATGAGAGGGGTGATGGTGCCCCCCCATATGTTCCCCCCTCCTCGGGTGGGTGGGTGGACCTACCTGTGCTGAGGTGTCCACGGACTGCAGGTCAACCCGCATGGTGTCCTCACGGGCACCTGTGGAGTGAAAGGAGCTCAACGGGGGTGCCCCGGCTGGGGGTCCCACCAACCCCCCATCCCATCATCCCATAATGGGAGTCAGTAGGTTCCCCCCCCTAACCCCATACCTTCATTCTGAATGGTGAAGCCCCCAGGGAGGCTCCAGTTTTCATCCTCTTCCTCGTACCAGCGCTGCTTGGTCTCTGTCAGGTCTCTGGACCTTGGGGGCATAGAGGCTGTGACATCAGGAGTGGGCCTGTAAGCAACTGGGGGGTCTTAGAGGCACCGGGGGGGGCAAGCCCCACTCCATCAGGACCACCAGATGTGGGGCCAAGCACCACGGATGGGTGCAATTGAGGACTTCCACGAATGGAGACGCTACAACTGGAGACTCCATGGAGGACCTCCACGGACCGAGGAGGACCTCTACTTGTGGAGGTCCTCCCATGCCCACTGCCTCCCCCTCCCCACCCCCGGGTGTTTCCCCACCTGTCCGACAACTTCTTCCTCTTGGCCCTGAAGAAGAAGGCAGCGAGGACGAAGAGGACCAAGCACAAGGCCGCCACGGCCAGGCCCATGCCCACGGCCATCTTGCTGACCCGGCTCTTGCACCGATTGCCCTGGTACCAGTAGAGGTTGGTCTCACGGCAGCTGTGGGGAGGAGATGTGGGGCTGAGCGCGGTGCCGAGACCCCCGGCCCGGCCCCTGGTCCTTTGGTGGGGACAAGAGCACCCGTCAGGGCCCTGGAGGTGTCCCTGGGGGTGTCCCCATGGTCCTTACAAGCACTGGGGGCCGCTCAGGGTGAGCTGGCACTGCCCCTCATTGCAGTCGATGGTGCCGGCAGTGTTGGCCGAGCAGTTGGACACGCAGCTTAGGCCGCTTTTGGTGGTGTTGGGGTAGTAGAAGTCCTCGAAGCCCTTGGGTGCAACCTGGCGGCAAAACGCTGTGGAGGGGATAGGGGTTGGCCAGGGGGATATGACCCTGGACCCCCACCCATGGTTTACTGCAAAGAACCCACCCTGCGGGCTCACCCGTTGCATTGAACTCAAATGAGGTTTGGGTGATCGTCACTTCGGAGGCGTTGAAGCAGAAGCTGCCTGGGAAGGAGAGGGAGAGGCTGTGTGGAAGAGCCCCCAGGCCTCAGGGGTCCCCAGGGCCCCGGTCCTGTCCCTGGAGGCCCCAACTCTGCCCCAGGCCTAGTCCCAAATATGTCCCCATGTTTCCAGCATCCAACCATGCCCCGAAGGCCTAGGCCCAAAAGGGTCCCCAGGGCTCCAGCCACATACAGGAAGCCCCAACCCCATCCCCAAGGCCCCAACCCTCTCCCCACGGCCCCAATCCCATCATGGAGGACCCAAACCCAGGAGGCCACAACATTGTCTCCAGAGGCCACAGTCTTGTTCCCAGAGGCATGAACAGTTCCCCAGGGGCCCAACCCTATCCCCGGAAGACTCCAACCATGCCCCCAAGGCCTAGGCCCAAAAGGATCCCCGGGGCTCCAGCCACATCCAGGAAGCCCCAACCCCATCCCCAAGGCCCCAACTCTTTCCCCAAGGCCCCAACCCTGTCCCCACGGCCTCAACCCTGGCATGGAGGGCCCCAACCCCATCCCTGGGGACCCCAACCCTGTCCCTGGGGGGCAGAGGCTCACTGTTGTCAGTGCAGTTTTCCTGATGGGCCGCTGCTTGGACAATCTCCTCCTTCACATTCTTGGTGATGTTATTGATCTTCTCCGTGGTATCAGCGGTTACCAGCAGAGCGACGATGACAGTGTGATCCACCACGATGCTGCCTGGCCTGAGGGGACACCCCAATGGCCGTTGGTGCACCCCCAATGCCAGTTGGAGCATCCCAATGTCTCCTCATCATTGACCAGCATGAGGCCAGATGGAGCACCCCAATGCCCACTGGAGCACCCCAATGGCAGTCTGAGCACCCCAAAACCCTCTCCCAGAGGCCAGCACCCCAACACTCACGACAGACTTAGGATCTCGATGCCCTGGTAGCCTTCAATGTTGCGGTAGAAGACGTCCATCTGGAAGAGAAGGAGGCTGCAGACTGGGTATCAGGGCCCCGCTCCCTTCCCTCTCACGTTCCTTCCCCACCTCGGGGATCCCACAAACAAGCACACCCCTAACGAGGACGTAGAAGACCCCATGGGGCAATGAGCAGTGTCACACCTGCTGGGTGAAGCTGCGGACGAAGTTCTGGTAGGTGTTGGAGCTTTTGTTTCGGAGGTCCTCGGAGAACTCCTGGTTGGTGACCCGCAGCTCCACGCTCACGGACACGTTGGTCTCTTTGGGGGAAGGCAGGAGATGAGACTCAGGAGCAGAAGACAACCCCAGCATGACCATAGGCATTGTTCCCAAGCCCCACAGGGCACTAACAAGCCTTAGCGGCCCCAACTGGGCTCACCTGGGCCCTCCAGCCTCTGCTTATTGCTGCAGAGGGAGCATTTAAGGGCAGGCCCCCAGGCCTCTGGAGCTGTGCTAAGGGGGGGGGCCTGCTCCTGATCTGCTTCTGGCTGCTGCTTGGACCTCAGCTGTAGTTCCCTGCCCTATGCTTCTGCCTGCACCTTTGAGTGCTGTGGGAGTGGTTGTGATATTTGGAGAGCTCCTTACTCACATCTTTTGGTGCCCGAGGACAAGACAGTGGTTGGAGAACTCCTTACCCACACCTGTGGGTGCTGTAGGACCTTGTGCTGGTTGGGAATCCCCTTGCCCACAATGTTGGGTTCCTCAGGATAACACTCAGGTTGGCGAACTCACTGCCAACACCTTTGGGTGCTGTGGACCCATGCCCTGGTTGAGGTCCATGCCTGTGGCCATGGTCACTCCTGACTTGCCCTCCCTGTAAGGAAGCCCCCCTCCTGATTCTCCCAAGAAGATCTGCCCCCCCGTGGGCTGGAGGTGGGCGCAGACGGCTCCCTACCAGCTTTGGTCTCGATGCTGCTCTCGCCGTAACTGCAGGTGTTGCCCGTATATCCCGGGGGGCACACGCATTGGCCATTGACCCAAGTGCCTCCATTTTCACAGACCCCTGGAAAAGACCGTGTGAGGTGGGGCTGGGAGGTGCAGGGTGAGAAACCTGCCCTGGGGGCAGCTAAGAGTGGGAGGGACAGTACCTGGGGTAGTGGTGGTTGGGCTCGTGGTTGTGGTCGTGGTGGTGGTGGTCATGGTCGTGGTGGTGGTAGTGGTCGGGTTCGTAGTGGTGGTGGTCGGGTTCGTAGTGGTGGTGGTCGGGTTCGTAGTGGTGGTGGTGGTCAGAAGCGTGGTGGTGGTGGAGAGTGTGGTTGCGGTGGTGGTGCCAGTGGTGTTCATGGTTGTGTTGGTGGCACCAGTGGTCATCATAGTGGTAGCTGTGGGACTGGTGGTAGTGCTGGTGCCAGGGGTGGTCATTGTGATGGCTGTGGTGGCAGTTGTTGGGACGGTGGTGGTACCAGGAAAGGTTATGGGGCTGGTGGTGGCACTGGTGGTGGTTGTGGAGTTGTTGGTGGCTCCAGAAGCGGTTGTGGGGCTGTTGATGGTCATGGTGACAACTGTGGGGCTGGTGGTGGTGCTGGGAGTGGTTGTGGCATTGGCCGTGGCGCTGGTGGTCGTTGTGGCACCTGTGGTGGTTGCAGTGCTCCCAGGGCTGGTGGTGGTAGCAGGGAAGGTCGTGGATAGGGTGGTGGTGCTGGTGGTGGTCGTGGGGACGGTGGTCATTCTGGTGGTGGTTGTGGGGCTGTCGGTGGTGCTGAAGGTGGTCGTGGCATTGGTTGAGGCACTGATGGTGGTCGTGGCATTGGTTGTGGTGGTGGTTGTGGGGACACCTGTGATGGTCGTCATGGGGCTGACAGTGGTGCTGGGGGTAGTCGTGGCATTGGTTGAGACGCTGGTGGAGGTCGTGGCGCTGGTGGTGGTCGTGGGGACACCTGTGATGGTGGTCGTGGGGCTGGCAGTGGTGCTGTACGTGGTCGTGGCATTGGTTGAGGCACTGGTGGTGGTCGAGGTGCTGATGGTGGTTGTGGGGCGGGCAGTGGTAGGGGTGGTACCCGGGGTGGTCAAGGGATGGGTGGTGATGAGGGTGGTAGTGTAAGGGAGAATTGTGGTGGTGGTCGGGATTGGGTTGGTCGTGGCTGGGTGGCTAGGGCTGATGGAGGTGGTCGCTGTGGTGTAAAATGCACAAGTGGTGGTGCTGGTCGCGGTGGTGGTTGTGGTGGGGGCCATGGTTGTGGGCACTGAACTCGTGGTTGCTGTGCTAGGAGAAGTGGTGGGTGTGGAAGAAATGTCTGGAGAAGTGCTGGTGGCGGTTGTGAGGGCACTGGAGCCAGTGCTTGTAGGGATGCTGGTGGCAGTGCTCGTGGGGCTGCTGGTGGGGGTGGCAGAGGAGTCAAGGGGTGAGGGGGTGACAGAGGAGGTCAGGGTTGAGGTGGAGACAGAGGAGCCAGGAGTTAAGGTGGAGACAGAGGCGGTTGGGGTAAGGGCAGAGGTGGAGGAGTCAGGGATCGAGGCGGGGGAGGAGGAGGTCGGAGTTGCTGTCAAAGTGGTGGGGTCCGGGGTCACAGTGGAGGTAGTGGGGTCTGGGGTAACAGTGGAGGGGTCCAGGGTCATCAAGGTGGAGGAGTCTGGACTTGTTGGGGTGGAAGGGTCTGGGGTCTTAGAGGTGAAAGGGTCTGGGGTCGTCGAGGTGGAAGGGTCTGGGGTTGTCGAGGTGGAAGGGTCTGGGGTTGTCGAGGTGGAGGGGTCTGGGGTCGAGGTGGAGGGGTCCGGGGTCATAGAGGTGGAGGGGTCCGGGCTCGAGGTGGAGGGGTCCGGGGTCAAGGTAGAGGGGTCCGGGGTCATAGAGGTGGAGGGGTCCGGGGTCGAGGTAGAGGGGTCCAGGATTGAGGTGGAGGGGTCTGGGGTCATAGAGGTGGAGGGGTCTGGGGTCATCGAGGTGGAGGGGTCTGGGGTCATAGAGGTGGAGGGGTCCGGGGTCATAGAGGTGGAGGGGTCTGGGGTCATCGAGGTGGAGGGGTCTGGGGTCATCGAGGTGGAGGGGTCTGGGGTCATCGAGGTGGAGGGGTCCGGGGTCATCGAGGTGGAGGGGTCCGGGGTCATAGAGGTGGAGGGGTCCGGGGTCATAGAGGTGGAGGGGTCCAGGGTCGAGGTAGAGGGGTCCAGGGTCGAGGTGGAGGAGTCCGGGGTCATAGAGGTGGAGGGGTCCGGGGTCATAGAGGTGGAGGGGTCTGGGGTCATCGAGGTGGAGGGGTCTGGGGTTGAGGTGGAGGGGTCCGGGGTCGTCGAGGTGGAGGGGTCCGGGGTCGTCGAGTTGGAGGGGTCCGGGGTCGTCGAGGTGGAGGGGTCCGGGGTCGTCGAGGTGGAGGGGTCCGGGGTCATAGAGGTGGAGGGCTCCGGGGTAGAGGTGGAGGGGTCCGGGGTCGAGGTGGAGGGGTCTGGGGTCGAGGTGGAGGGGTCCGGGGTTGAGGTGGAGGGGTCTGGGGTCATCGAGGTGGAGGGGTCTGGGGTCATAGATGTGGAGGGGTCTGGGGTCGAGGTGGAGTGGTCCGGGATTGAGGTAGAGGGATCCGGGGTCATAGAGGTGGAGGGGTCCGGGGTCATCGAGGTGGAGGGGTCTGGGGTCATCGAGGTGGAGGGGTCCGGGGTCATCGAGGTGGAGGGGTCCGGGGTCGTCGAGGTGGAGGGGTCCGGGGTCATAGAGGTGGAGGAGTCCGGGGTCATAGAGGTGGAGGAGTCTGGGGTCATAGAGGTGGAGGGGTCTGGGGTCATAGAGGTGGAGGGGTCTGGGGTCATAGAGGTGGAGGGGTCTGGGGTCATAGAGGTGGAGGGGTTCGGGGTCATAGAGGTGGAGGGGTCCGGGGTCATAGAGGTGGAGGGGTCCGGGCTTGAGGTGGATGGATCTGGGGTCATAGAGGTGGAGGGGTCTGGGGTCATCGAGGTGGAGGGGTCTGGGGTCATAGAGGTGGAGGGGTCTGGGGTCATAGAGGTGGAGGAGTCCGGTGTCATAGAGGTGGAGGAGTCCGGGGTCATAGCGGTGGAGAGGTCTAGGGTCGAGGTGGAGGAGTCTAGGATCGAGGTGGAGGGGTCCGGGGTCATAGATGTGGAGGGGTCCGGGATTGAGGTGGAGGGCTCTGGGGTTGAGGTGGAGGGATCCGGGGTCGAGGTGGAGGAATCAAGGATCGAGGTGGAGAGGTCCGGGCATGAGGTGGAGGAATCCGGGGTCGAGGTGGAGGGGTCTGGGGTCATAGAGGTGGAGGGGTCTGGGGTCATAGAGGTGGAGGGGTCCAGGGTCATAGAGGTGGAGGGGTCCGGGGTCATAGAGGTGGAGGGGTCCGGGGTCATAAAGGTGGAGGAGTCCAGGGTCATAGAGGTGGAGGAGTCCAGGGTCATAGAGGTGGAGGGGTCCGGGGTCGAAGTGGAGGGGTCCGGGCTTGAGGTGGAGGAATCCAGGGTCGAGGTGGAGGAATCTGGGGTCATAGAGGTGGAGGGGTCTGGGGTCGAGGTGGAGGGTTCCGGGATTGAGGTAGAGGGATCCGGGGTCATAGAGGTGGAGGGGTCCGGGCTCGAGGTGGAGGGGTCCGGGGTCATCGAGGTGGAGGGGTCCGGGGTCATAGAGGTGGAGGGGTCCGGGGTCGAGGTGGAGGGGTCCGGGGTCATCGAGGTGGAGGGGTCTGGGGTCATCGAGGTGGAGGGGTCTGGGGTTGAGGAGGAGGGGTCTAGGGTCATAGAGGTGGAGTGGTCCGGGATTGAGGTAGAGGGGTCCGGGGTCGAGGTCGAGGGGTCTGGGGTTGAGGTGGAGGGGTCCGGAATGGAGGTAGAGGGGTCCGGGATCGAGGTGGAGGGGTCCGGGGTCATAGAGGTGGAGGGGTCCGGGGACATAGAGGTGGAGGGGTCCGGGGTCGAGGTGGAGGAGTCTGGGGTTGAGGTTGAGGGGTCCGGGATGGAGGTAGAGGGGTCCGGGATCGAGGTGGAGGGGTCCGGGGTCATAGAGCTGGAGGGGTCTGGGGTCGAGGTAGAGGGTTCCGGGGTTGAGGTGGAGGGATCCGGGGTCATAGAGGTGGAGGGATCCGGGGCCATAGAGGTGGAGGGGTCCGGGCTCGAGGTGGAGGGGTCCGGGGTCGTCGAGGTGGAGGGGTCCGGGGTCGTCGAGGTGGAGGAGTCCGGGGTCATAGAGGTGGAGGAGTCCAGGGTCATCAAGGTGGAGGGGTCCGGGGTCATCGAGGTGGAGGAGTCCGGGGTCATCGAGGTGGAGGGGTCTAGGGTTGAGGTGGACGCGTCCAGGGTCATAGAGGTGGAGGGCTCTGGGGTCGAGGTGGAGGGCTCTGGGGTCGAGGTGGAGTGGTCCGGGATCGAGGTGGAGGGGTCCGGGCTTGAGGTGGAGGAATCCGGGGTCGAGGTGGAGGGGTCTGGGGTCATCGAGGTGGAGGGGTCTGGGGTCATCGAGGTGGAGGGGTCTGGGGTTGAGGTGGAGGGGTCCAGGGTCATAGAGGTGGAGGGGTCCAGGGTCATCGAGGTGGAGGAGTCCAGGGTCATAGAGGTGGAGGGGTCCGGGCTCGAGGTGGATGGGTCCAGGGTCGAGGTGGAGGGGTCCAGGGTCATAGAGGTGGAGGGGTCCAGGGTCATCGAGGTGGAGGGGTCCAGGGTCATAGAGGTGGAGGGGTCCGGGGTCATAGAGGTGGAGGGGTCCAGGGTCGAGGTGGAGGGGTCCGGGGTCAAGGTGGAGGGGTCCGGGGTCGAGGTGGAGGAATCCGGGGTCGAGGTGGAGGGGTCTATGGTCATAGAGGTGGAGGGGTCCGGGGTCATAGAGGTGGAGGGGTCTGGGGTCGAGGTGGAGGGGTCTGGGGTCATCGAGGTGGAGGGTTCTGGGGTCATCGAGGTGGAGGGTTCTGGGGTCATCGAGGTGGAGGAGTCCGGGGTCATCGAGGTGGAGGAGTCCGGAGTCATCGAAGTGGAGGAGGCTGGGTTCGAGGTGGAGGGGTCCGGGATTGAGGTGGGGGGCTCTGGGGTTGAGGTGGAGGGGTCTGGGGTCATAGAGGTGGAGGGGTCTGGGGTCATTGAGGTGGAGGGGTCCGGGCTCGAGGTGGAGGGGTCTGGGATTGAGGTGGAGGGGTCTGGGGTCATAGAGGTGGAGGGTTCTGGGGTCATCGCGGTGGAGGGGTCCGGGGTCATCGAGGTGGACGGGTCCGGGGTCATCGAGGTGGAGGAGTCCGGGGTCATCGAGGTGGAGGAGTCCGGGGTTGAGGTGGAGGAGGCTGGATTCGCGGTGGCTGGGTCCAGGATTGAGGTCGAGGGCTCTGGGGTTGAGGTGGAGGGGTCTGGGGTCATTGAGGTGGAGGGGTCTGGGGTCGAGGTGGAGGGGTCTGGGGTCGTTAAGGTGGAGTGGCTCGGGGTCGAGGTGGAGGGGTCTGGGGTCATCATGGTGGAAGGGTCCGGGGTCATCAAGGTGGAGGAGCTCGGAGTTGAAGCAGAGGTGTCCGGGGTCATTGTGGTGGAGGGGTCTGGAGTTGTTGAGGCGGAGGGGCCCGTGGTTGTTGCAGCAGAGGGGTCCAGGGTCACAGTGGAGGGATCCAGGGTTGTTGCGGTGGAGGTGTCTGTGGTTGTCAAGGTGGAGGGATCCCGGGTTGCGGTGGAGGGATCTGGGGTCGTGGTGGAGGGGTCCAGTGTCATCGCGGTGGAGGGGTCCGGTGTCGTGGCAGAGGTGGTGGTGGGGGAGTTGGAGTGGGAGGAGAAGCAGTCAAAGGTCAAGGTTGTGCACGTTGTGCTGCAGCCTGCGGGCACAGCGCGTGTGGCTCAGCTGTGCAGCCTCCCTTCCTCTCACCCTTGGTCAGAGCTGGGTGAGACCTCCCCTCGTCTTCCCCCTTCTCTGCAACCCTCGGTCTTGCAGCTTCGACCTCCAGCTCGCAGCCCTGTGATCCACCCCAGCCCGTCCTGAGCCTGCCTTCTACACTTGCCCCCTCCGGCCTCGCCTGCAGCCTCGCGGCCTCCACCCTCGACTTCACACTTTCAGTTTCTCCTCCCCTTTCACTTTCTTCCCACGCCCTTTCTGTGCCTGTTTGCACACCCGTGGGGTGTGCAAGGAGCAGTGGGGTGAGGACACGTGTGTGTGTACCTCCAGGGCTTCACATAGGGACAGGGACAGCCAGGAGGACAAATTCTTGGCCTCCACTCCCCCTTGTCACTGCCATGGCCCTGGGGCAGGGATCTGTGGGGTGTCCCCCTCCCCATCCCCAATGTCTTTGTCCCCATCCTTGTCCCCGTCCCCCTCCCCAATGTCCCTGTCCCTGTCCCCACCAGGACGGTGCCACCTCAGGCCGTGGAGGCCGATTCCCCCCTGAGCCTCCCCAACACACCCCGAGGAGATGCTCCAGGGGAGGCTGCCCCCTCCTGCCCCCCAGATCTGTGTTTCAGTGCCCCCTGCCCAGGCTGCACTCACCCACTGCAACCCCGTAGAGGAGGAGGAGGAAGAGGAGGAGGAAGGCCCGGGTGCAAGACCCCATCTTGGCAACCCCCAGCCCCGTGGCGCTGCCAGCAGCATCCCGGTGCGGAGGCATACCTGAGGCAGGAGTGGCAGTGGGGAACTTTGCCCCCCTGCAGGGAGGAGCCGCTCATCCCTGACTGGGGTTGCCCCAGGGCAAGGAATTAACAGCCCCAGGCATGCTGCAGCCATCCCAGTACAAACCAGTGCCACTGGTGACTGGGTAGTTGTTTATAGGGAATTGGAGCAGGTCCGGCCATCCCCGTACAAACCAGTGACACCAGTGACTTGACAGTTATTTATTTGAATTGGAAAGGGTCCAGCCCTATGCAGGGGGAAGGGGGGGGTCCTGACCCTTAAAGGGACCTGTGGGGGGAAGGGGGAACACCCTGGAAATGACGTCATGGCCCCCCAAAGTGAGGTCATCACCAGGAGAGCAGGGCCAGGACCTGTATGTGCAAGCAGAGGTGGGGGCCAAATGAAGTGCAACAGGAAGGGTGGGGGTCGTGACCCTAAAAGGGAGGGCCACGATCCCCAACTTGAGGTCATGACCCCCCCCCAAAAGCAGGGGGGGTATCCCAAAGTGCTGTGTGGGTCCTGGGGAGGGGGGGGGGGCAGCCGACTGGTGTCCCCCGCTCCCTGCTCAGAGCTGCGTGGCGATCCTCTCCGGCCTCTGGATCTGGACCTGGGGGGGTGAGGTCGAGGTTAAGGAGGGGGGGAGTCACATGGTGAGGTCATGAGAGGGGTGGGGGTGCTACCCTATGTGTCCCCCCACCCATGTACCCCCGCTCAGGTGGGTGGGGTGACCTACCTGTGCTGAGGTGTCCACAGACTGCAGGTCAACCCGCATGGTGTCCTCATGGGCACCTGTGGGGTGAAGGAGCTCAACGGGGGTGCCCCGGCTGGGGGTCCCACCAACCCCCCATCCCATAAGTGTGTTACCTTCCCCCCCAACCCCATACCTTCATTCTGGATGGTGAAGCCCCCAGGGAGGCTCCAGTTTTCATCCTCTTCCTCGTACCAGTGCTGCTTGGTCTCTGTCAGGTCCCTGGACCTGGGGGGCATAGAGGCTGTGTCATAGGAAGTGGGCCTGGAGGCAACTGGGGAGGTCTTGGAGGCACCAGGGGTGCAAAGCCCTGCTCCATCAGGACCACCAGAGGTGGGGGCCAAGCACCACGGATGGGTGCACTTGAGGACTTCCACAGATGGAGACTCTACAACTGGAGACTACATGGAGGACCTCCATGGGCTGAGGAGGACCTCTACTTGTGGAGGTCCTCCCGTGCCCACCGCCTCCCCCTCCCATCCCACGGAGTTTCCCCACCTGTCCGACAACTTCTGCCTCTTGGCCCTGAAGAGGAAGGCGGCGAGGATGAAGATGACCAAGCACAAGGCTGCCACGGCCAGGCCCATGCCCACGGCCATCTTGCTGACCCGGCTCTTGCACCGATTGCCCTGGTACCAGTAGAGGTTGGTCTCACGGCAGCTGTGGGGAGGAGATGTGGGGCTGAGCGCGGTGCCGAGAACCCCAGCCCGGCCCCTAGTCCTTTGGTAGGGCCAAGAGCCCCCGTCAGGGCACTGGAGGTGTCCCTGGGGGTGTCGCCATGGTCCTTACAAGCACTGGGGGCCGCTCAGGGTGAGCTGGCACTGCCCCTCGTTGCAGTCGATGGCGCTGGCGGTATTGGCTGAGCAGTTGGACACGCAGCTGAGGCCGCTTTTGGTGGTGTTGGGGTAGTAGAAGTCCTCGAAGCCCTTGGGTGCGACCTGGCGGCAATACGCTGCGAAGGGAACAAGGGTTGGCCAGGGGGAGATGCCCCTGGACCCCAACCCTTGGTTTACCACAAAGAACCCACCCCACGGGCTTACCTGTTGCGTTGAACTCAAATGAGGGTTGGGTGATCGTCACTTCGGAGGCATTGAAGCAGAAGCTGCCTGGGAAGGAGAGGGAGAGGCTGCTTGGAAGAGCCCCTGGGCCTCAGGGGTCCTCAGGGCCCCAACCCTGTCCCCGGAGGCCCCAACCCTGTCCCCGGAGGCCCCAACTCTGCCCCAGGCCTAGGCCTGAATGGATCCCCAGGGCCTCAACCATGTCCAGGAGTCCTCAACCCTGTCCAAAGGGCCCCAAGCTTGTCCCCAGAGGCCACAACCTTGTCCCCAAGGCCTAGGCCCAAATGGTTCCCCAGGGCCCCAACCCTATCCTCGGAACACTTCAACCATGCCCCCAAGGCCTAGGCCCAAAGGGGTCCCAAGGGCTCCAACCCTGTCATGGAGGACACAACCCCGTTATGGATGGCCCCAATCCCTTCATGGAGGGCCCCAACCCTGTCCCTGGGGGTCCCAACCCCAACATGAAGGACCCAACCCCATCCCTGGGGACCCCAACCCTGTCCCTGGGGGACAGAGGCTCACTGTTGTCAGTGCAGTTTTCCTGATGGGCCGCTGCTTGGACAATCTCCTCCTTCACATTCTTGGTGACATTATTGATCTTCTCTGTGGTATCAGCGGTCACCAGCAGAGCGACGATGACAGCGTGATCCACCACGATGCTGCCCGGCCTGAGGGGACACCCCAATGGCCGTTGGTGTAGCCTCAATGCCAGTTGGAGCACCCCAATACCAGCTGGAACACCCCAATGCCCACTGGAGCACCTCAATGGCAATCAGAGGACCCCAATGCCCACTGGAGCACCCCAATAGCAGTTAGAGCACCCCAAAACCCTCTCCCAGGGGCCAGCAGCCCAACACTCACGACAGACTCAGGATCTCGATGCCCTGGTAGCCTTCAATGTTGCGGTAGAAGACGTCCATCTGGAAGAGAAGGAGGCTGCAGGCTGGGTATCAGGGCCCCGCTCCCTTCCCTCTCATGTTCCTTCCCCACCTCGGGGATCCCACAAACAAGCACACCCCTAACAAGGACGGAGAAGACCCCATGGGGGAACGAGCATTGTCTCACCTGCTGGGTGAAGCTGCGGACGAAGTTCTGGTAGGTGTTGGAGCTTTTGTTTCGGAGGTCCTCAGAGAACTCCTGGTTGGTGACCCGCAGCTCCACGCTCACAGACACGTTGGTCTCTTTGGGGGAAGGCAGGAGATGAGACTCAGGATCAGGAGATGACAACCCCAGCACCCTGGGCATTGCTGCTGAGCCCTGCAGGGCACTAACAAGCCTTAGCGGCCCCAACCGGCCTCACCTGGGCCCTCCATCCTCTGCTTATTGCTGCAGAGGGAGCATTTAAGGGCAGGCCCCCAGGCCTCTGGAGCTGTGCTAAGGGGGGGCCTGCTCCTGATCTGCTTCTGGCTGCTGCTTGGACCTCAGCTTTAGTTCCCTGCCCTATGCTTCTGCCTGCACCTTTGAGTGCTGTGGGAGTGGTTGTGATGGTTGAAGAACTCCTTACCCACATCTTTGGGTGCTCCAGGACAAGGCACTGGTTGGAGCACTCCTTACCCACACCTTTGAGTGCTGTAGGACCTTGTGCTGGTTGGGAAACACCTTGCCCACAACGCTGGGTGCCCCAGGATAACACCATTGTTGGAGAACTGAATGAACCTTTGGGTGCTGTGGACCCATGCCCTGCTTGAAATCCATGCCCATAGTCACTCCTGACTCCCCCTCCCCGTGAGGAAGCCCCCCTCCTGGTTCTCCCCAGAAGATTTCACCCCCCGCCCCCACCATGGGCTGGAGGTGGGTGCAGACGGCTCCCTACCAGCTTTGGTCTCGATGCTGTTCTCGCCGTAACTGCAGGTGCTGCCCGTGTATCCCGGGGGGCACACGCAGTGGCCGTTGAACCAAGTGCCTCCGTTTTCGCAGATCCCTGGAAAAGACCAGGTGAGGTGGGGTTGGGAGTTGTGGGGTGAGGAACCTGCCCTGGGGGCAGCCAAAGGTGGGAGGGGTGGTACCTGGGGCGGTCGTGGTGGTCGTGGTGGTGGTCGTGGTGGTGGTCGGATGCGTAGTGGTGGTGGTAGTGGTCACGGCGGCGGTCGGGTGCGTGGTGATTGTTGTTGGGTGCGTGGTGGTTCTGGGGAGTGTGGTGGTGGTCAGCTGGTTGTTGGTGGTGGGGAGCATGGTGGTGGTGGGGAGTGTGGTGGTGCTGGTTGGCTGGGTGTTGGTGGTGTTGGCTGGGTGCGTGGAGGTGGGGAGTGTGGTGGTGGAGGTGGGGAGTGTGGAGGTGGGGAGTGTGGTGGTGGTGGTTGGGAGTGTGGTGGTGAGGAGTGTGGTGGTTGTGGGGGAGAGTGTGGTGGTGGTGGGGAGCGTGGTGGTGGTGCTGGTTGGCTGGGTGTTGGTGTTGGCTGGGTGCGTGGTGGTGGTGGTCAGTGTGGTGGTGGGGAGAGTGCTGGTGGTGGTGGTGGTGGTGGGGAGAGTGCTGGGGGCAGTGGGAAGAGTGGTGGAGGTCGGATGCGTGATGGTGCTGGGGAGCGTGGTGGTGGTTGTTAGGTGTGTGGTGGTCAGGGCTGAAGGTGAGGCGAAGGAGTCAGAAGTTGGGGCACTAATGGAGGAGGTCAGGACTGAAGCGGTTACCAAGGAGGTAGGGCTTGAGGTGGTGACAGAGGGTGCTGGAGTAGAGGCGGTTGTGGAGGAAGTTGGGCTCGAGGCAGTGAAGGAAGACATTGGGCTTGAGGCCATGACGGTGGAGATAGCCCTTGAGGTGGATGCCCAGGAAGTTGGGATCAAAGCAGTTGTAGAAGAGGTCGTGTTGAAAAAAACAACGGAGGAGGGCGGGCTTAAGGAGGTTGTGCTCGAGACGGTAAAAGAAGACGTTTCGAGTAAATTGGTTGCAATGGAGCTTAGCATCGAGGAGGTGGCAGAGGAGGTTGGGTTGGTAGTTGTGGTTGTGGAGGTGGTGAAGGCGGTGCTCAAGGATGTTGGACTTGAGGCTGTGACCCAGGAGGTTGAGGTCGAGGCAGTGTAAGTGGAGGACGGGCTCGAGGTGGTGACAGTGGTTTCCAGACTTGAGGAGGATGCAGAGGATGTGGATGTTGAGGCCGTGACGGAGGTTGTTGGACTTGAGCCGGTGTCAGAGGATGTGGAAGTCAAGTCGGCGACCGAGGAGGCCGAGGTTGAGGTGGTGGGAGTGGAGGACGGTGTCGAGGCCGTGACAGAAGATTTCCGAGTCGAGGCGGTTGCTGAGGAGATTGAGGTCGAGGCCGTGAGTGAGGCTGTGGAAGCCGAGCTGGTGACGAAGGAGGTCGGGGTGGAGGTGGTGACAATAGAGGTTGGGAAACTGGAGGTGCTGACAGTGGAGGACGGGGTCGAGGAGGTAGCAGGGGATGCTGGACTGGAGGCTGCTGAGGAGGAGGTCGGGTTGGTGGTGGCTGTGGAGGAGATGGAGGCTACGCCTGAGGATGTTGGACTTGAGGCCGTGTCCGAGGATGTTGGAGTAGAGGCGGTGACCGAGGAGGTTGAGGTCGAGGCAGTTTGAGTGGAGGACGGGCTCGAGGTAATAACAGAGGCTGCTGGACTCGAGGCTGCTGAGGACGATGTTGTGGTGGTGGTGGTTGTGGAGGTAGTGAAGGCCGTGCTGGAGGGTGTAGGAGTTGAGGTGGTGACCGAGGAGGTTGAGGTGGAGGCCATGTGAGTGGAGGATGGGCTCGAGGTAATAACAGAGGCTGCTGGACTCGAGGCTGCTGAGGAGGATGTTGTGGTGGTGGTGGTTGTGGAGGTGGTGAAGGCCGTGCTGGAGGGTGCAGGAGTTGAGGCGGTGACCGAGGAGGTTGAGGTGGAGGCCGTTTGAGTGGAGGATGGGCTCGAGGAGGTACCAGAGGCTGCTGGACTGGAGGCTGCTGAGGAGGAGGTCGGGTTGGTGGTGGCTGTGGAGGAAATCGAGGCTACGCCTGAGGATGTTGGACTTGAGGTCGTGTTCGAGGATGTTGGACTAGAGGCGGTGACCGAGGATGTTGAAGTCGAGACCGTGTGAGTGGAGGACGGGCTCGTGGTGGTGACCGAGGATTCCAGACTCGAGGAGGTTGTGGAGGAGGTCGAGGCCGTGCCCGAGGATGTTGATCTTGAGGCCGGGACTGAGGAGGTTGGACTAGATGCGTTGACCGAGGAGGTTGAGGTTGAGGTGGTGGGAGTGGAGGACGGTTTCGAGGCCGTGACAGAGGATTGCAGACTCGAGGTGGTTGAGGAGGAAATTGAGGTCGAGGCCGTGAGTGAGGCTGTGGAAGCAGAGCTGGTGACGAAGGAGGTCGGGGTGGAGGTGGTGACAATAGAGGTTGGGAAACTGGAGGTGCTGACAGTGGAGGACGGGCTCGAGGAGGTACCGGAGGATGCTGGACTGGAGGCTGCTGAAGAGGAGGTCGGGTTGGTGGTGGCTGTGGAGGAGATGGAGGCTACGCCTGAGGATGTTGGAATTGAGGCCGTGTCCGAGGATGTTGGACTAGAGGCAGTGACCGAGGATGTTGAAGTCGAGGCCTTGTGAGTGGAGGACGGGATCGTGGTGGTGACCGAGGATTCCAGACTCGAGAAGGTTGTGGAGGAGGTCGAGGCCGTGCCCGAGGATGTTGAACTTGAGGCCGTGTCCGAGGATGTTGGAATAGAGGCGGTGACCCAGGATGTTGAAGTCGAGACCGTGTGAGTGGAGGACGGGCTCGAGGTAATAACAGAGGCTGCTGGACTCGAGGCTGCTGAGGACGATGTTGTGGTGGTGGTGGCCGTGGAGGTGGTGAAGGCCGTGCTGGAGGGTGTAGGAGTTGAGGCGGTGACCGAGGAGGTTGAGGTGGAGTAAATATGAGTGGAAGACGGGCTCGAGGAGGTAGCAGAGGATGCTGGACTGGAGGCTGCTGAGGAGGAGGTCGGGTTGGTGGTGGCTGTGGAGGAGATCGAGGCTACGCCTGAGGATGTTGGACTTGAGGCCGTGTCCGAGGATGTTGGAGTAGAGGCAGTGACCGAGGATGTTGAAGTCGAGGCCTTGTGAGTGGAGGACGGGCTTGAGGTGGTGACCGAGGATTCCAGACTCGAGAAGGTTGTGGAGGAAGTCGAGGCCGTGCCCGAGGATGTTGAACTTGAGGCCGGGACTGAGGAGGTTGGACTAGATGCGCTGACCGAGGAGGTTGAGGTTGAGGTGGTGGGAGTGGAGGACAGTTTTAAGGCCGTGACAGAGGATTGGAGACTAGAGGTGGTTGAGGAGGAAATTGAGGTCGAGGCCGTGAGTGAGGCTGTGGAAGCCGAGCTGGTGACGAAGGAGGTCGGGGTGGAGGTGGTGACAATAGAGGTTGGGAAACTGGAGGTGCTGACAGTGGAGGACGGGCTCGAGGAGGTACGAGAGGATGCTGGACTGGAGGCTGCTGAGGAGGAGGTCGGGTTGGTGGTGGTGGTTGGGGAGGTGGTCAAGGCCGTGCTCGAGGATGTTGGACTTGAGGCTGTGACCCAGGAGGTTGAGGTCGATGCAGTGTAAGTGGAGGACGGGCTCGAGGTGGTGACAGTGGTTTCCAGACTTGGGGAGGATGCAGAGGATGTGGATGTCGAGGCCGTGCCCGAGGTTGTTGGACTTGAGGCGGTGACAGAGGATGTGGAAGTCAAGTCGGTGACGGAGGAGGCCGAGGCTGAGGTGGTGGGAGTGGAGGACGGTGTCGAGGCCGTGACAGAAGATTTCCGAGTCGAGGCGGTTGCTGAGGAGATTGAGGTCGAGGCCGTGAGTGAGGCTGTGGAAGCCGAGCTGGAGATGAAGGAGGTCGGGGTGGAGGTGGTAACAATAGAGGTTGGGAAACTGGAGGTGCTGACAGTGGAGGACGGGCTCGAGGAGGTACGAGAGGATGCTGGACTGGAGGCTGCTGAAGAGGAGGTCGGGTTGTTGGTGGCTGTGGAGGAGATCGAGACCACGCCTGAGGATGTTGGACTCGAGGCCGTGTCCGAGGATGTTGGAGTAGAGGCGGTGACCGAGGAGGTTGAGGTGGAGGCCGTTTGAGTGGAGGACGGGATCGTGGTGGTGACCGAGGATTCCAGACTCGAGAAGGTTGTGGAGGAGGTCGAGGCCGTGCCCGAGGATGTTGAACTTGAGGCCGTGTCCGAGGATGTTGGAATAGAGGCGGTGACCCAGGATGTTGAAGTCGAGACCGTGTGAGTGGAGGACGGGCTCGAGGTAATAACAGAGGCTGCTGGACTCGAGGCTGCTGAGGACGATGTTGTGGTGGTGGTGGCCGTGGAGGTGGTGAAGGCCGTGCTGGAGGGTGTAGGAGTTGAGGCGGTGACCGAGGAGGTTGAGGTGGAGTAAATATGAGTGGAAGACGGGCTCGAGGAGGTAGCAGAGGATGCTGGACTGGAGGCTGCTGAGGAGGAGGTCGGGTTGGTGGTGGCTGTGGAGGAGATCGAGGCTACGCCTGAGGATGTTGGACTTGAGGCCGTGTCCGAGGATGTTGGAGTAGAGGCAGTGACCGAGGATGTTGAAGTCGAGGCCTTGTGAGTGGAGGACGGGCTTGAGGTGGTGACCGAGGATTCCAGACTCGAGAAGGTTGTGGAGGAAGTCGAGGCCGTGCCCGAGGATGTTGAACTTGAGGCCGGGACTGAGGAGGTTGGACTAGATGCGCTGACCGAGGAGGTTGAGGTTGAGGTGGTGGGAGTGGAGGACAGTTTTAAGGCCGTGACAGAGGATTGGAGACTAGAGGTGGTTGAGGAGGAAATTGAGGTCGAGGCCGTGAGTGAGGCTGTGGAAGCCGAGCTGGTGACGAAGGAGGTCGGGGTGGAGGTGGTGACAATAGAGGTTGGGAAACTGGAGGTGCTGACAGTGGAGGACGGGCTCGAGGAGGTACGAGAGGATGCTGGACTGGAGGCTGCTGAGGAGGAGGTCGGGTTGGTGGTGGTGGTTGGGGAGGTGGTCAAGGCCGTGCTCGAGGATGTTGGACTTGAGGCTGTGACCCAGGAGGTTGAGGTCGATGCAGTGTAAGTGGAGGACGGGCTCGAGGTGGTGACAGTGGTTTCCAGACTTGGGGAGGATGCAGAGGATGTGGATGTCGAGGCCGTGCCCGAGGTTGTTGGACTTGAGGCGGTGACAGAGGATGTGGAAGTCAAGTCGGTGACGGAGGAGGCCGAGGCTGAGGTGGTGGGAGTGGAGGACGGTGTCGAGGCCGTGACAGAAGATTTCCGAGTCGAGGCGGTTGCTGAGGAGATTGAGGTCGAGGCCGTGAGTGAGGCTGTGGAAGCCGAGCTGGAGATGAAGGAGGTCGGGGTGGAGGTGGTAACAATAGAGGTTGGGAAACTGGAGGTGCTGACAGTGGAGGACGGGCTCGAGGAGGTACGAGAGGATGCTGGACTGGAGGCTGCTGAAGAGGAGGTCGGGTTGTTGGTGGCTGTGGAGGAGATCGAGACCACGCCTGAGGATGTTGGACTCGAGGCCGTGTCCGAGGATGTTGGAGTAGAGGCGGTGACCGAGGAGGTTGAGGTGGAGGCCGTTTGAGTAGAGGACGGGCTCGAGGTAATAACAGAGGCTGCTGGACTCGAGGCTGCTAAGGACGATGTTGTGGTGGTGGTGGTTGTGGAGGTGGTGAAGGCCGTGCTGGAGGGTGTAGGAGTTGAGGCGGTGACTGAGGAGGTTGAGGTGGAGGCCATGTGAGTGGAAGACGGGCTCGAGGAGGTACGAGAGGATGCTGGACTGGAGGCTGCTGAGGAGGAGGTCGGGTTGGTGGTGGCTGTGGAGGAGATCGAGGCTACGCCTGAGGATGTTGGACTTGAGACCGTGTTCGAGGATGTTGGACTAGAGGCGGTGACCGAGGAGGTTGAAGTCGAGGTCGTGTGAGTAGAGGATGGGCTCGTGGTGGTTACCGAGGATTCCAGACTCGAGAAGGTTGTGGAGGAGGTCGAGGCCGTGCCCGAGGATGTTGAACTTGAGGCCGTGTCCGAGGATGTTGGAATAGAGGCGGTGACCCAGGAGGTTGACGTCGAGACCGTGTGAGTGGAGGACGGGCTCGAGGTAATAACAGAGGCTGCTGGACTCGAGGCTGCTAAGGACGATGTTGTGGTGGTGGTGGTTGTGGAGGTGGTGAAGGCCGTGCTGGAGGGTGTAGGAGTTGAGGCGGTGACTGAGGAGGTTGAGGTGGAGGCCATGTGAGTGGAAGACGGGCTCGAGGAGGTACGAGAGGATGCTGGACTGGAGGCTGCTGAGGAGGAGGTCGGGTTGGTGGTGGCTGTGGAGGAGATCGAGGCTACGCCTGAGGATGTTGGACTTGAGACCGTGTTCGAGGATGTTGGACTAGAGGCGGTGACCGAGGAGGTTGAAGTCGAGGTCGTGTGAGTAGAGGATGGGCTCGTGGTGGTTACCGAGGATTCCAGACTCGAGAAGGTTGTGGAGGAGGTCGAGGCCGTGCCCGAGGATGTTGAACTTGAGGCCGTGTCCGAGGATGTTGGAATAGAGGCGGTGACCCAGGAGGTTGACGTCGAGACCGTGTGAGTGGAGGACGGGCTCGAGGTAATAACAGAGGCTGCTGGACTCGATGCTGCTGAGGAGGATGTTGTGGTGCTGGTGGCTGTGGAGGTAGTGAAGGCCGTGCTGGAGGGTGTAGGAGTTGAGGCGGTGACCGAGGAGGTTGAGGTGGAGTAAATATGAGTGGAAGACGGGCCCGAGGAGGTACGAGAGGATGCTGGACTGAAGGCTGCTGAGGAGGAGGTCGGGTTGGTGGTGGCTGTGGAGGAGATCGAGGCTACGCCTGAGGATGTTGGACTTGAGGCCGTGTCCGAGGATGTTGGAGTAGAGGCGGTTACCGAGGATGTTGAAGTCGAGGCCTTGTGAGTGGAGGACGGGCTTGAGATGGTGACCGAGGATTTCAGACTCGAGAAGGTTGTGGAGGAAGTCGAGGCCGTGCCCGAGGATGTTGAACTTGAGGCCGGGACTGAGGAGGTTGGACTAGATGCGCTGACCGAGGAGGTTGAGGTTGAGGTGGTGGGAGTGGAGGACGGTGTTGAGGCCGTGACAGAAGATTTCCGAGTCGAGGCGGTTGCTGAGGAGATTGAGGTTGAGGCCGTGAGTGGGGCTGTGGAAGCCGAGCTGGTGACAAAGGAGGTCGGGGTGGAGGTGGTGACAATAGAGGTTGGGAAACTGGAGGTGCTGACAGTGGAGGACGGGCTCGAGGAGGTAACAGAGGATGCTGGACTGGAGGCTGCTGAGGAGGAGGTCGGGTTGGTGGTGGTGGTTGGGGAGGTGGTCAAGGCCGTGTTCGAGTATGTAGGACTTGAGGCTGTGACCCAGGAGGTGGAGGTCGAGGCAGTGTAAGTGGAGGACGAGCTCGAGGTGGTGACAGTGGTTTCCAGACTTGAGGAGGATGCAGAGGATGTGGATGTCGAGGCCTTGCCCGAGGTTGTTGCACTTGAGGTGGTGACAGAGGATGTGGAAGTCAAGTCGGCGACCGAGGAGGCCGAGGTTGAGGTGGTGGGAGTGGAGGACGGTGTCGAGGCTGTGACAGAAGATTGCAGAGTCGAGGCGGTTGAGGAGGAGATTGAGGTCGAGGCCGTGAGTGAGGCTGTGGAAGCTGAGCTGGTGACGAAGGAGGTCGGGGTGGAGGTGGTGACAATAGAGGTTGGGAAACTGGAGGTGCTGACAGTGGAGGACGGGCTCGAGAAGGTAGCAGAGGATGCTGGACTGGAGGCTGCTGAGGAGGAGGTCGGGTTGGTGGTGGCTGTGGAGGAGATGGAGGCTACGCCTGAGGATGTTGGACTTGAGGCCGTGTCCGAGGATGTTGGAGTAGAGGCGGTGACCGAGGAAGTTGTGGTCGAGGCTGTTTGAGTGGGGGACGGGCTCGAGGTAATAACAGAGGCTGCTGGACTCGAGGCTGCTGAGGACGATGTTGTGGTGGTGGTGGTTGTGGAGGTGGTGAGGGCCGTGCTGGAGGATGGAGGACTTGAGATGGTGACCGAGGAGGTTGAGGTGGAGGCCATGTGAGCGGAAGACGGGCTCGAGGATGTAACAGAGGCTGCTGGACTGGAGGCTGCTGAGGAGGAGGTCGGGTTGGTGGTGGCTGTGGAGGAGATCGAGGCTACGCCTGAGGATGTTGGACTTGAGGCCGTGTCCGAGGATGTTGGACTAGAGGCGGTGACCGAGGAGGTTGAGGTGGAGGCCGTGTGCGGAGGCCGAGTGGAGGACGGGCTCGTGGTGGTGACCGAGGATTCCAGACTCGAGAAGGTTGTGGAGGAGGTCGAGGCCGTGCCCGAGGATGTTGAACTTGAGGCCGGGACTGAGGAGGTTGGACTAGATGCACTGACCGAGGAGGTTGAGGTTGAGGTGGTGGGAGTGGAGGACGGTGTCGAGGCCGTGACAGAAGTTTTCCGAGTCGAGGCGGTTGCTGAGGAGATTGAGGTCGAGGCCGTGAGTGAGGCTGTGGAAGCCGAGCTGGTGACGAAGGAGGTCGGGGTGGAGGTGGTGAGAATAGAGGTTGGGAAACTGGAGGTGCTGACAGTGGAGGACGGTTTCGAGGAGGTAGCAGAGGATGCTGGACTGGAGGCTGCTGAGGAGGAGGTCGGGTTTGTGGTGGTGGTTGGGGAGGTGGTCAAGGCCGTGCTCGAGGATGTTGGACTTGAGGCCGAGACCCAGGAGGTTGAGGTCGAGGCAGTGTAAGTGGAGGACGGGCTTGAGGTGGTGACAGTGGTTTCCAGACTTGAGGAGGATGCAGAGGATGTGGATGTCGAGGCCGTGCCCGAGGTTGTTGGACTTGAGGCCGTGACAGCGGATGTGGAAGTCAAGTCGGCGACCGAGGAGGCCGAGGTTGAGGTGGTGGGAGTGGAGGACGGTGTCGAGGCCGTGACAGAAGATTGCAGAGTGGAGGCAGTTGCTGAGGAGATTGAGGTCAAGGCCGTGAGTGAGGCTGTGGAAGCCGAGCTGGTGACGAAGGAGGTCGGGGTGGAGGTGGTGACAATAGAGGCTGTGAAACTGGAGGTGCTGACAGTGGAAGACGGGCTCGAGGAGGTAGCAGAGGATGCTGGACTGGAGGCTGCTGAGGAGGAGGTCGGGTTGGTGGTGGCTGTGGAGGAGATCGAGGCTACGCCTGAGGATGTTGGACTTGAGGCCGTGTCCGAGGATGTTGGAGTAGAGGCAGTGACCGAGGGTGTTGAAGTCGAGGCCTTGTGAGTGGAGGACGGGCTTGAGGTGGTGACCGAGGATTCCAGACTCGAGAAGGTTGTGGAGGAAGTCGAGGCCGTGCCGGTGGATGTTGAACTTGAGGCCGGGACTGAGGAGGTTGGACTAGATGCGTTGACCGAGGAGGTTGAGGTTGAGGTGGTGGGAGTGGAGGACGGTGTTGAGGCCGTGACAGAAGATTTCCGAGTCGAGGCGGTTGCTGAGGAGATTGAGGTCGAGGCCGTGAGTGAGGCTGTGGAAGCCGAGCTGGTGACGAAGGAGGTCGGGGTGGAGGTGGTGACAATAGAGGTTGGGAAACTGGAGGTGCTGACAGTGGTGGACGGGCTCGAGGAGGTACGAGAGGATGCTGGACTGGAGGCTGCTGAGGAGGAGATCGGGTTGGTGGTGGCTGTGGACGAGACTGAGGCTACGCCTGAGGATGTTGGACTTGAGGCCGTGTCTGAGGATGTTGGAGTAGAGGCGGTGACCGAGGAGGTTGTGGTCGAGGCTGTTTGAGTGGAGGACGGGCTCGAGGTAATATCAGAGGCTGCTGGACTCGAGGCTGCTGAGGACGATGTTGTGGTGGTGGTGGTTGTGGAGGTGGTGAGGGCCGTGCTGGAGGATGGAGGACTTAAGATTGTGACCGAGGAGGCTGAGGTGGAGGCCATGTGAGCGGAAGACGGGCTCGAGGATGTAACAGAGGCTGCTGGACTGGAGGCTGCTGAGGAGGAGGTCGGGATGGTGGTGGCTGTGGAGGAGATCGAGGCTACGCCTGAGGATGTTGGACTTGAGGCCGTGTCTGAGGATGTTGGACTAGAGGCGGTGACCGAGGAGGTTGAGGTGGAGGCCATGTGCGGAGGCCGAGTGGAGGACGGGCTCGTGGTGGTGACCGAGGATTCCAGACTCGAAAAGGTTGTGGAGGAGGTCGAGGCCGTGCCAGAGGATGTTGAACTTGAGGCCGGGACTGAGGAGGTTGGACTAGATGCGCTGACCGAGGAGGTTGAGGTTGAGGTGGTGGGAGTGGAGGACGGTGTCGAGGCCGTGACAGAAGATTGCAGAGTCGAGGCGGTTGAGGAGGAAACTGAGGTCGAGGCCGTGAGTGAGGCTGTGGAAGCCGAGCTGGTGACGAAGGAGGTCGGGGTGGAGGTGGTGACAATAGAGGTTGGGAAACTGGAGGTGCTGACAGTGGTGGACGGGGTCGAGGAGGTAGCAGAGGATGCTGGACTGGAGGCTGCTGAGGAGGAGGTCGGGTTGGTGGTGGCTGTGGAGGAGATCGAGGCTACGCCTGAGGATGTTGGACTCGGGGCCGTGTCCGAGGATGTTGGACTAGAGGCGGTGACCGAGGAGGTTGAAGTCGAGGTCGTGTGAGTAGAGGATGGGCTCGTGGTGGTGACCGAGGATTCCAGACTCGAGAAGGTTGTGGAGGAGGTCGAGGCCGTGCCCGAGGATGTTGAACTTGAGGCCGGGACTGAGGAGGTTGGACTAGATGCACTGACCGAGGAGGTTGAGGTTGAGGTGGTGGGAGTGGAGGACGGTGTCGAGGCCGTGACAGAAGTTTTCCGAGTCGAAGCGGTTGCTGAGGAGATTGAGGTCGAGGCCGTGATTGAGGCTGTGGAAGCCGAGCTGGTGACGAAGGAGGTCGGGGTGGAGGTGGTGACAATAGAGGTTGGGAAACTGGAGGTGCTGACAGTGGAGGACGGGGTCGAGGAGGTAGCAGAGGATGCTGGACTGGAGGCTGCTGAGGAGGAGGTCGGGTTGGTGGTGGCTGTGGAGGAGATGGAGGCTACGCCTGAGGATGTTGGACTTGAGGCCGTGTCCGAGGATGTTGGAGTAGAGGCAGTGGCCGAGGATGTTGAAGTCGAGGCCTTGTGAGTGGAGGACGGGCTCGTGGTGGTGACCGAGGATTCCAGACTCGAGAAGGTTGTGGAGGAGGTTGAGGCCGTGCCCGAGGATGTTGAACTTGAGGCCGTGTCCGAGGATGTTGGAATAGAGGCGGTGACCCAGGAGGTTGACGTCGAGACCGTGTGAGTGGAGGACGGGCTCGAGGTAATAACAGAGGCTGCTGGACTCGAGGCTGCTGAGGACGATGGTGTGGTGGTGGTGGCCGTGGAGGTGGTGAAGGCCGTGTTGGAGGGTGTAGGAGTTGAGGCGGTGACCGAGGAGGTTGAGGTGGAGTAAATATGAGTGGAAGACGGGCTCGAGGAGGTACGAGAGGATGCTGGACTGGAGGCTGCTGAGGAGGAGGTCGGGTTTGTTGTGGTGGTTGGGGAGGTGGTCAAGGCCGTGCTCGAGGATGTTGGACTTGAGGCCGAGACCCAGGAGGTTGAGGTCGAGGCAGTGTAAGTGGAGGACGGGCTTGAGGTGGTGACAGTGGTTTCCAGACTTGAGGAGGATGCAGAGGATGTGGATGTCGAGGCCGTGCCCGAGGTTGTTGGACTTGAGGCCGTGACAGCGGATGTGGAAGTCAAGTCGGCGACCGAGGAGGCCGAGGTTGAGGTGGTGGGAGTGGAGGACGGTGTCGAGGCCGTGACAGAAGATTGCAGAGTCGAGGCAGTTGCTGAGGAGATTGAGGTCAAGGCCGTGAGTGAGGCTGTGGAAGCCGAGCTGGTGACGAAGGAGGTCGGGGTGGAGGTGGTGACAATAGAGGCTGGGAAACTGGAGGTGCTGACAGTGGAAGACGGGCTCGAGGAGGTAGCAGAGGATGCTGGACTGGAGGCTGCTGAGGAGGAGGTCGGGTTGGTGGTGGCTGTGGAGGAGATCGAGGCTACGCCTGAGGATGTTGGACTTGAGGCCGTGTCCGAGGATGTTGGAGTAGAGGCAGTGACCGAGGATGTTGAAGTCGAGGCCTTGTGAGTGGAGGACGGGCTTGAGGTGGTGACCGAGGATTCCAGACTCAAGAAGGTTGTGGAGGAAGTCGAGGCCGTGCCGGTGGATGTTGAACTTGAGGCCGGGACTGAGGAGGTTGGACTAGATGCGTTGACCGAGGAGGTTGAGGTTGAGGTGGTGGGAGTGGAGGACGGTGTTGAGGCCGTGACAGAAGATTTCCGAGTCGAGGCGGTTGCTGAGGAGATTGAGGTCGAGTCCGTGAGTGAGGCTGTGGAAGCAGAGCTGGTGACGAAGGAGGTCGGGGTGGAGGTGGTGACAATAGAGGTTGGGAAACTGGAGGTGCTGACAGTGGAGGACGGGCTCGAGGAGGTACGAGAGGATGCTGGACTGGAGGCTGCTGAGGAGGAGATCGGGTTGGTGGTGGCTGTGGACGAGACTGAGGCTACGCCTGAGGATGTTGGACTTGAGGCCGTGTCTGAGGATGTTGGAGTAGAGGCGGTGACCGAGGAGGTTGTGGTCGAGGCTGTTTGAGTGGAGGACGGGCTCGAGGTAATATCAGAGGCTGCTGGACTCGAGGCTGCTGAGGACGATGTTGTGGTGGTGGTGGTTGTGGAGGTGGTGAGGGCCGTGCTGGAGGATGGAGGACTTGAGATTGTGACCGAGGAGGCTGAGGTGGAGGCCATGTGAGCGGAAGACGGGCTCGAGGATGTAACAGAGGCTGCTGGACTGGAGGCTGCTGAGGAGGAGGTCGGGATGGTGGTGGCTGTGGAGGAGATCGAGGCTACGCCTGAGGATGTTGGACTTGAGGCCGTGTCCGAGGATGTTGGACTAGAGGCGGTGACCGAGGAGGTTGAGGTGGAGGCCATGTGCGGAGGCCGAGTGGAGGACGGGCTCGTGGTGGTGACCGAGGATTCCAGACTCGAAAAGGTTGTGGAGGAGGTCGAGGCCGTGCCAGAGGATGTTGAACTTGAGGCCGGGACTGAGGAGGTTGGACTAGATGCGCTGACCGAGGAGGTTGAGGTTGAGGTGGTGGGAGTGGAGGACGGTGTCGAGGCCGTGACAGAAGATTGCAGAGTCGAGGCGGTTGAGGAGGAAACTGAGGTCGAGGCCGTGAGTGAGGCTGTGGAAGCCGAGCTGGTGACGAAGGAGGTCGGGGTGGAGGTGGTGACAATAGAGGTTGGGAAACTGGAGGTGCTGACAGTGGTGGACGGGGTCGAGGAGGTAGCAGAGGATGCTGGACTGGAGGCTGCTGAGGAGGTCGGGTTGGTGGTGGTGGTTGGGGAGGTGGTCAAGGCCGTGCTCGAGTATGTAGGACTTGAGGCTGTGACCCAGGAGGTGGAGGTCGAGGCAGTGTAAGTGGAGGACGAGCTCGAGGTGGTGACAGTGGTTTCCAGACTTGAGGAGGATGCAGAGGATGTGGATGTCGAGGCCGTGCCCGAGGTTGTTGGACTTGAGGCGGTTACAGAGGATGTGGAAGTCAAGTCGGCGACCGAGGAGGCCGAGGTTGAGGTGGTGGGAGTGGAGGACGGTGTCGAGGCCGTGACAGAAGATTGCAGAGTCGAGGCAGTTGAGGAGGAGATTGAGGTCGAGGCCGTGAGTGAGGCTGTGGAATCTGAGCTGGTGACGAAGGAGGTTGGGGTGGAGGTGGTGACAATAGAGGTTGGGAAACTGGAGGTGCTGACAGTGGAGGACGGGCTCGAGAAGGTAGCAGAGGATGCTGGACTGGAGGCTGCTGAGGAGGAGATCAGGTTGGTGGTGGCTGTGGACGAGACTGAGGCTACGCCTGAGGATGTTGGACTTGAGGCCGTGTCTGAGGATGTTGGAGTAGAGGCGGTGACCGAGGAGGTTGTGGTCGAGGCTGTCTGAGTGGAGGACGGGCTCGAGGTAATATCAGAGGCTGCTGGACTCGAGGCTGCTGAGGACGATGTTGTGGTGGTGGTGGTTGTGGAGGTGGTGAGGGCCGTGCTGGAGGATGGAGGACTTGAGATGGTGACCAAGGAGGTTGAGGTGGAGGCCATGTGAGCGGAAGACGGGCTCGAGGATGTAACAGAGGCTGCTGGACTGGAGGCTGCTGAGGAGGAGGTCGGGATGGTGGTGGCTGTGGAGGAGATCGAGGCTACGCCTGAGGATGTTGGACTTGAGGCCGTGTCCGAGGATGTTGGACTAGAGGCGGTGACAGAGGAGGTTGAGGTGGAGGCCGTGTGCGGAGGCCGAGTGGAGGACGGGCTCGTGGTGGTGACCGAGGATTCCAGACTCGAGAATGTTGTGGAGGAGGCCGAGGCCGTGCCCGAGGATGTTGAACTTGAGGCTGGGACTGAGGAGGTTGGACTAGATGCGCTGACCGAGGAGGTTGAGGTTGAGGTGGTGGGAGTGGAGGACGGTGTCGAGGCCGTGACAGAAGATTGCAGAGTCGAGGCGGTTGAGGAGGAGATTGAGGTCGAGGCTATGAGTGAGGCTGTGGAAGCTGAGCTGGTGATGAAGGAGGTCGGGGTGGAGGTGGTGACAATAGAGGTTGGGAAACTGGAGGTGCTGACAGTGGAGGACGTGTTCGAGGAGGTAGCAGAGGATGCTGGACTGGAGGCTGCTGAGGAGGAGGTCGTGTTGGTGGTGGCTGTGGAGGAGATCGAGGCTACGCCTGAGGGTGTTGGACTTGAGGCCGTGTCCGAGGATGTTGGAGTAGAGGAGGTGACCGAGGAGGTTGAGGTCAAGACTGTGTGTGTGGAGGATGGGCTCGAGTTAATAACAGAGGCTGCTGGACTCGAGGCTGCTGAGGAGGATGTTGTGGTGGTGGTGGTTGTGGAGGTGGTGAAGGCCGTGCTGGAGGGTGTAGGAGTTGAGGCGGTGACCGAGGAGGTTGAGGTGGAGGCCATGTGAGTGGAAGATGGGCTCGAGGAGGTAAGAAAGTATGCTGGACTGGAGGCTGCTGAGGAGGAGGTCGGGTTGGTGGTGGCTGTGGAGGAGATCGTGGCTACGCCTGAGGATGTTGGACTTGGGGCCGTATCTGAGGATGTTGGACTAGAGGCGGTGACCGAGGAGGTTGAAGTCGAGGTCGTGTGAGTAGAGGATGGGCTCGTGGTGGTGACCGAGGATTCCAGACTCGAGAAGGTTGTGGAGGAGGTCGAGGCCGTGCCCGAGGATGTTGATCTTGAGGCCGGGACTGAGGAGGTTGGACTAGATGAGCTGACCGAGAAGGTTGAGGTGGTGGGAGTGGAGGACGGTGTCGAGGCCGTGACAGAAGATTTCCGAGTCGAAGCGGTTGAGGAGGAGATTGAGGTCGAGGCCGTGAGTGAGGCTGTGGAAGCAGAGCTGGTGACGAAGGAGGTCGGGGTGGAGGTGGTGACAATAGAGGTTGGGAAACTGGAGGTGCTGACAGTGGAGGACGGGCTCGAGGAGGTAGCAGAGGATGCTGGACTGGAGGCTGCTGAGGAGGAGGTCGGGTTGGTGGTGGCTGTGGAGGAGATCGAGGCTACGCCTGAGGATGTTGGACTTGAGGCCGTGTCCGAGGATGTTGGAGTAGAGGCAGTGACCGAGGATGTTGAAGTCGAGGCCTTGTGAGTGGAAGACGGGCTCGTGGTGGTGACCGAGGATTCCAGACTCGAGAAGGTTGTGGAGGAGGTTGAGGCCGTGCCCGAGGATGTTGAACTTGAGGCCGTGTCCGAGGATGTTGGAATAGAGGCGGTGACCCAGGAGGTTGACGTCGAGACCGTGTGAGTGGAGGACGGGCTCGAGGTAATAACAGAGGCTGCTGGACTCGAGGCTGCTGAGAACGATGGTGTGGTGGTGGTGGCCGTGGAGGTGGTGAAGGCCGTGCTGGAGGGTGTAGGAGTTGAGGGGGTGACCGAGGAGGTTGAGGTGGAGTAAATATGAGTGGAAGACGGGCTCGAGGAGGTACGAGAGGATGCTGGACTGGAGGCTGCTGAGGAGGAGGTCGGGTTGGTGGTGGTGGTTGGGGAGGTGGTCAAGGCCGTGCTCGAGGATGTAGGACTTGAGGCCGAGACCCAGGAGGTTGAGGTCGAGGCAGTGTAAGTGGAGGACGGGCTTGAGGTGGTGACAGTGGTTTCCAGACTTGAGGAGGATGCAGAGGATGTGGATGTCGAGGCCGTGCCCGAGGTTGTTGGACTTGAGGCCGTGACAGCGGATGTGGAAGTCAAGTCGGCGACCGAGGAGGCCGAGGTTGAGGTGGTGGGAGTGGAGGACGGTGTTGAGGCCGTGACAGAAGATTGCAGAGTCGAGGCAGTTGCTGAGGAGATTGAGGTCAAGGCCGTGAGTGAGGCTGTGGAAGCCGAGCTGGTGACGAAGAAGGTCGGGGTGGAGGTGGTGACAATAGAGGCTGGGAAACTGGAGGTGCTTACTGTGGAAGACGGGCTCGAGGAGGTAGCAGAGGATGCTGGACTGGAGGCTGCTGAGGAGGAGGTCGGGTTGGTGGTGGCTGTGGAGGAGATGGAGGCTACGCCTGAGGATGTTGGACTTGAGGCCGTGTCCGAGGATGTTGGAGTAGAGGCAGTGACCGAGGATGTTGAAGTCGAGGCCTTGTGAGTGGAGGACGGGCTTGAGGTGGTGACCGAGGATTCCAGACTCGAGAAGGTTGTGGAGGAAGTCGAGGCCGTGCCCGAGGATGTTGAACTTGAGGCCGGGACTGAGGAGGTTGGACTAGATGCGTTGACCGAGGAGGTTGAGGTTGAGGTGGTGGGAGTGGAGGACGGTGTTGAGGCCGTGACAGAAGATTGCAGAGTCGAGGCGGTTGCTGAGGAGATTGAGGTCGAGGCCGTGAGTGAGGCTGTGGAAGCCGAGCTGGTGACGAAGGAGGTCGGGGTGGAGGTGGTGAAAATAGAGGTTGGGAAACTGGAGGTGCTGACAGTGGAGGACGGGCTCGAGGAGGTAGCAGAGGATGCTGGACTGGAGGCTGCTGAGGAGGAGGTCGGGTTGGTGGTGGTGGTTGGGGAGGTGGTCAAGGCCGTGCTCGAGTATGTAGGACTTGAGGCTGTGACCCAGGAGGTGGAGGTCGAGGCATTGTAAGTGGAGGACGGGCTTGAGGTGGTGACAGTGGTTTCCAGACTTGAGGAGGATGCAGAGGATGTGGATGTCGAGGCCGTGCCCGAGGTTGTTGGACTTGAGGCCGTGTCCGAGGATGTTGGAATAGAGGCGGTGACCCAGGAGGTTGACGTCGAGACCGTGTGAGTGGAGGACGAGCTCGAGGTAATAACAGAGGCTGCTGGACTCGAGGCTGCTGAGGACGATGGTGTGGTGGTGGTGGCCGTGGAGGTGGTGAAGGCCGTGTTGGAGGGTGTAGGAGTTGAGGCGGTGACCGAGGAGGTTGAGGTGGAGTAAATATGAGTGGAAGACGGGCTCGAGGAGGTACGAGAGGATGCTGGACTGGAGGCTGCTGAGGAGGAGGTCGGGTTGGTGGTGGTGGTTGGGGAGGTGGTCAAGGCCGTGCCCGAGGTTGTTGGACTTGAGGCGGTGACAGAGGATGTGGAAGTCAAGTCGGCGACCGAGGAGGCCGAGGTTGAGGTGGTGGGAGTGGAGGACGGTGTCGAGGCCGTGACAGAAGATTGCAGAGTGGAGGCGGTTGCTGAGGAGATTGAGGTCGAGGCCGTGAGTGAGGCTGTGGAAGCCGAGCTGGTGATGAAGGAGGTCGGGGTGGAGGTGGTGACAATAGAGGTTGGGAAACTGGAGGTGCTGACAGTGGAGGACGGGCTCGAGGAGGTAGCAGAGGATGCTGGACTGGAGGCTGCTGAGGAGGAGGTCAGGTTGGTGGTGGCTGTGGAGGAGATCGAGGCTACGCCTGAGGATGTTGGACTTGAGGCCGTGTCCGAGGATGTTGGAGTAGAGGCGGTGACCGAGGAGGTTGAAGTCGAGGTCGTGTGAGTAGAGGATGGGCTCGTGGTGGTGACCGAGGATTCCAGACTCGAGAAGGTTGTGGAGGAGGTCGAGGCCGTGCCCGAGGATGTTGATCTTGAGGCCGGGACTGAGGAGGTTGGACTAGATGCGCTGACCGAGAAGGTTGAGGTGGTGGGAGTGGAGGACGGTGTCGAGGCCGTGACAGAAGATTTCCGAGTCGAGGCGGTTGAGGAGGAAATTGAGGTCGAGGCTATGAGTGAGGCTGTGGAAGCTGAGCTGGTGACGAAGGAGGTCGGGGTGGAGGTGGTGACAATAGAGGTTGGGAAACTGGAGGTGCTGACAGTGGAGGACGGGGTCGAGGAGGTAGCAGAGGATGCTGGACTGGAGGCTGCTGAGGAGGAGGTCGGGTTGGTGATGGCTGTGGACGAGACTGAGGCTACACCTGAGGATGTTGGACTTGAGGCCGTGTCTGAGGATGTTGGAGTAGAGGCGGTGACCGAGGAGGTTGTGGTCGAGGCTGTTTGAGTGGAGGACGGGCTCGAGGTAATATCAGAGGCTGCTGGACTCGAGGCTGCTGAGGACGATGTTGTGGTGGTGGTGGTTGTGGAGGTGGTGAGGGCCGTGCTGGAGGGTGTAGGAGTTGAGGCGGTGACCGAGGAGGTTGAGGTGGAGGCCATGTGAGCGGAAGACGGGCTCGAGGATGTAACAGAGGCTGCTGGACTGGAGGCTGCTGAGGAGGAGGTCGGGTTGGTGGTGGCTGTGGAGGAGATCGAGGCTACGCCTGAGGATGTTGGACTTGAGGCCGTGTCCGAGGATGTTGGACTAGAGGCGGTGACCGAGGAGGTTGAGGTGGAGGCCGTGTGCGGAGGCCGAGTGGAGGACGGGCTCGTGGTGGTGACCGTGGATTCCAGACTCGAGAATGTTGTGGAGGAGGCCGAGGCCGTGCCCGAGGATGTTGAACTTGAGGCTGGGACTGAGGAGGTTGGACTAGATGCGCTGACCGAGGAGGTTGAGGTTGAGGTTGAGGTGGTGGAAGTGGAGGACGGTGTCGAGGCCGTGACAGAAGATTGCAGAGTCGAGGCGGTTGCTGAAGAGATTGAGGTCGAGGCCGTGAGTGAGGCTGTGGAAGCAGAGCTGGTGATGAAGGAGGTCGGGGTGGAGGTGGTGACAATAGAGGTTGGGAAACTGGAGGTGCTGACAGTGGAGGACGGGCTCGAGGAGGTAGCAGAGGATGCTGGACTGGAGGCTGCTGAGGAGGAGGTCGTGTTGGTGGTGGCTGTGGAGGAGATCGAGGCTACGCCTGAGGGTGTTGGACTTGAGGCCGTGTCCGAGGATGTTGGAGTAGAGGCAGTGACCGAGGAGGTTGAGGTCAAGACTGTGTGAGTGGAGGATGGGCTCGAGGTAATAACAGAGGCTGCTGGACTCGAGGCTGCTGAGGAGGATGTTGTGGTGGTGGTGGTTGTGGAGGTGGTGAAGGCCGTGCTGGAGGGTGTAGGATTTGATGCGGTGACCGAGGAGGTTGAGGTGGAGGCCATGTGAGTGGAAGACGGGCTCAAGGACGTAACAGAGGCTGCTGGACTGGAGGCTGCTGAGGAGGAGGTCGGGTTGGTGGTGGTGGCTGTGGAGGTGGTCAAGGCCGTGCTCAAGGATGTAGGACTTGAGGCTGTGACCCAGGAGGTTGAGGGCGAGGCAGTGTAAGTGGAGGACAGGCTCGAGGTGGTGACAGTGTTTTCCAGACTTGAGGAGGATGCAGAGGATGTGGATGTCGAGGCCGTGCCCGAGGTTGTTGGACTTGAGGCGGTGACAGAGGATGTGGAAGTCAAGTCGGCGACCGAGGAGGCCGAGGTTGAGGTGGTGGGAGTGGAGGACGGTGTCGAGGCCGTGACAGAAAATTTCCGAGTCGAGGCGGATGCTGAGGAGATTGAGGTCGAGGCCGTGAGTGAGGCTGTGGAAGCCGAGCTGGTGACGAAGGAGGTCGGGGTGGAGGTGGTGACAATAGAGGTTGGGAAACTGGAGGTGCTGACAGTGGAGGACGGGCTCGAGGAGGTAGCAGAGGATGCTGGACTGGAGGCTGCTGAGGAGGAGGTCGGGTTGGTGGTGGCTGTGGAGGAGATGGAGGCTACGCCTGAGGATGTTGGACTTGAGGCCATGTCCGAGGATTTTGGAGTAGAGGCGGTGACCGGGGAGGTTGTGGTCGAGGCTGTTTGAGTGGAGGACGGGCTCGAGGTAATATCAGAGGCTGCTGGACTCAAGGCTGCTGACCTCGATGTTGTGGTGGTGGTGGCTGTTAAGGTGGTGAAGGCCGTGCTGGAGGGTGTAGGACTTGAGGCGGTGACCGAGGATGTTGAGGTGGAGGCCATGTGAGTGGAAGACGGGCTCGAGGAGGTACCAGAGGCTGCTGGACTGGCAGCTGCTGAGGAGGAGGTCGTGTTGGTGGTGGCTGTGGAGGAGATCGAGGCTACGCCTGAGGATGTTGGACTTGAGGCCGTGTCCGAGGATGTTGGACTAGAGGCGGTGACCGAGGAGGTTGAAGTCGAGGCCGTGTGAGTAGAGGACGGGCTCGTGGTGGTGACCGAGGATGCCAGACTCGAGAAGGTTGTGGAGAAGGTCGAGGCCGTGCCCGAGGATGTTGAACTTGAGGCCGGGACTGAGGAGGTTGGACTAGATGCGCTGACCGAGGAGGTTGAGGTTGAGGTGGTGGGAGTGGAGGACGGTGTCGAGGCCGTGACAGAAGATTGCAGAGTCGAGGCGGTTGCTGAAGAGATTGAGGTCGAGGCCGTGAGTGAGGCTGTGGAAGCCGAGCTGGTGACGAAAGGGTTCGGGGTGGAGGTTGTGACAATAGAGGTTGGGAAACTGGAGGTGCTGACAGTGGAGGACGGGCTCGAGGAGGTAGCAGAGGATGCTGGACTGGATGCTGATGAGGAGGAGGTCGGGTTGGTGGTGGTGGTTGGGGAGGTGGTCAAGGCCGTGCTCGAGTATGTAGGACTTGAGGCCGAGACCCAGGAGGTGGATGTCGAGGCAGTGTAAGTGGAGGACGAGCTCGAGGTGGTGACAGTGGTTTCCAGACTTGAGGAGGATGCAGAGGATGTGGATGTCGAGGCCGTGTCCGAGGTTGTTGGACTTGAGGCGGTGACAGAGGATGTGGAAGTCAAGTCGGCGACCAAGGAGGCCGAGGTTGAGGTGGTGGGAGTGGAGGACGATGTCGAGGCCGTGACAGAAGATTGCAGAGTCGAGGCGGTTGCTGAGGAGATTGAGGTCGAGGCCGTGAGTGAGGCTGTGGAAGCCGAGCTGGTGACGAAAGGGTTCGGGGTGGAGGTGGTGACAATAGAGGTTGGGAAACTGGAGGTGCTGACAGTGGAGGACGGGCTCGAGGAGGTAGCAGAGGATGCTGGACTGGAAGCTGCTGAGGAGGAGGTCGGGTTGGTGGTGGCTGTGGAGGAGATGGAGGCTACGCCTGAGGATGTTGGACTTGAGGCCGTGTCCGAGGATGTTGGAGTAGAGGCAGTGACCGAGGAGGTTGTGGTCGAGGCTGTTTGAGTGGAGGACGGGCTCGAGGTAATAACAGAGGCTGCTGGACTCGAGGCTGCTGAGGACGATGTTGTGGTGGTGGTGGTTGTGGAGGTGGTGAAGGCCGTGCTGGAGGGTGTAGGACTTGAGGCGGTGACCGATGAGGTTGAGGTTGGGGCAGTGTCTGAGGAGGACGGACTCCTGGCAGAGTTTGATGCTGAGGTCTTCGCCGATAATAATTGAATCGAGGCGATGACTGAGGATATGGAAGTCGAGGCAGTGATTAAGGAGGTCAGGGTGGAGTTTATGACCCTAAAGGTTGGGGTCGAGTGGAGTGGAGTGGAGGATGTTTTCATAGCATTTGTAGGGATTTGCAGAGTTGAAGCAGTTGTTAAGTATTTTGAGGCCAAGTCTGTGACTGAGGATGCTGGACTCGAGGCTGTGACTGTGGATGTGGATTTTGAGGCAGTGACAGTAGGGGCTGAGACTGAGGCGGTGTCAGGAGAGGATGGGCTCACGCTGGTGACAGAGGATTCTTTACTTGAGGCTTCAGAGGAAGGGTTTGGGCTTGAAGCAGTTCTGGAGGTCAAGGTCGTGGTTGTTGTTGTTGTGCTGCTGGCACCTGTGGACACAGTGAGCGTGGCTCAGCCGTGGGTCCTCCCCTGCAGTTGCGGTTCGTTGGAATTGGGCAATAACATCTCCCGTCCCTTCCCTTCTCTGGAACCCTCGTTATCGCAGCTTTATCTCCAGGTCACGGCCTCGTGTGATCCGTTCCCCACCCCATCCCATCCCGCGCCCGCCTTTCCCCTTTGCCTCCTTCAGCCTCTTCTGTGTCCTTGCCCCCCTACACCCTCTTCCTCCCTCTCACTTTCAGCCCACTCCTTTCCTGTGCCCGTTTGCACGTCCCTCACGTGTGCACACTGTGTCAGGGCAAGGACACACGTGTGCAACCCTGGAGCCTTGCACAGGGACGAGGCTGGCCAGGAGGACCAATTTTTGGCCTCCGCTCCCCCTTGTCACTGTTGTCGTCCTGGACCGAGGAGTCGTGGCGTGTCCCCATCCCTGTACCTGTCTGGGGTCCCATCCCTGTCAACGTCCATGTCCCTGTCCCTGTCCCCATCCCCATCCCTGCCTCTGTCCCCGTTCCTGTCCTCATTCCCATCCCTGTCCCCATCCTTGTCCCCGTTCCCATTCCCATCTCCTTCCCTGTCCCCATCTCCATCCCTGTCCCCATCACTGTCCCCATCCCTGTCCCCATCCTTGTCTTTATCCCCATCACCAATGTCCCTGTCCCCATCCCCAGTGTCCCTGTCACCACCAGGACGATGCCACCTCAGGCTGTGGAGGCCGATTCCCACCGAGCCTCCCCAACGTGCCCCCCGAGCACCCCAAAGAGATGCCTTGGGGGAGGCTGCCCCCTCCTGCCCCCCACAGCTGTGTTTCGGCGCCCCCCCGGCCGGGCTCCACTCACCTGCTGCCATCCCCGTAGAGGAGGAGGAGGAAGAGGAGGAAGAAGGCCCAGGTGCAAGCCCCCATCTTGGTGCCCCCCAGCCTCGCGGTGCCGCCAGCAGCATCCCAGTGCGGAGCCATGCCCGGGGCATGAGCGGCAGTGGGGAACTTTGCCCCTCTGTGGGGAGGAGCCGCATGTCCCCGCCTGGTGCTGCCCCGGGGCGGGCAGTTGTTGGGGGCATGCAGCTGTGCCCAGACCCCTCGTGGGCACCACGACCCCCGAGCAGACCCCCCACACCCTCCCCATTATCACCACCATCACCGCCACCACCCCGGGGCCACCACAACATCACAGGGAGGGGGTGTTTGCCCCGTTTGAGGTGAATCTGACCCAAAATGGGGAGCAGGGGCTGTGGGTTCTAGGGGACCACGGTGCTGGTGGGGACCCCCCAGGAGGACCCAGCTGGACCCCAGCGGCTGCAGCCCCCAGGGAGCCAGGTTTAGCTGTTTCCCATCTCCGCCCCCGCCGTAGCTGGCATGGGGCCATGGGAAGGTGCACCGGTGCCAGGCGGGGTGGCACCAGCAGAATATTTATTGCCTTTTGGGATGGGCACACATAAAGCCGGGCGTCCGCCCCCCCCCCCCCCCCTCCGAGCTGGGATCTGCAAACAGGGGCGTTTCCTCTTCATCAATGAGCAAACAAACGCGCCCCGGACCCGCCAAGCCCATTAGCAGTCACGTCCGTGCTGTCCTGGGCAGCTTCCAGCTGTGTCGGAGTTCTCTGAGATCTATTCCAGCCTTGTCTGGGTCTTTCCAGATCGATTCCAACCCTGGTTGGGTCTTCTGAGATCAATTCCAGCCATGGTTGGGTCTTCCCGGCTCGATTCCAGCCCCTCCCAACCATGACCCAAGCCCCCAGCCCAAGCACGCCATTGGCTGTGCTCTCCCAACCCCAGCTGCCCACATTATTTTTCAGAAGACAACAAAAATATGTTAATAAATATAATTAAATATATTTCCACGGGGACGAGGCTCATCCTGCTCCGGCCCAGGCGAAGCTTTGCAAGGAAGGATGGGACCTGGGTGCTATTGTGTCCTCTCCAGCAAGGGGTCCCCAAGGCCATGGGAGACCCCTCTTCTCTCACAGAAGAACCGGATCCCGACTGCTTTTGCCCCAAAAATGAGAAATGCTGAGAGGAGGAGGTTTTCCCACACGGTGAGGTCGGCGGTCTCTGCCACCCAAGCCAAGGGTCCTGTGTGGTGGGTGATGAAGGGCATTGAGGTGGTCTTGGCCCCTCCTCAAGCTGGTTTTGGGGGCCACTTTGCAGCTCACAGGGACGCCGCACCTTCTGCTTCCCCCTGTGAAGAGGGAAGGAGCATTGAGGCCAGATCCGGGGTGGCCTGGAGAAGTCATGGAGGCCCCATTGCGAGTCTTCAAGATCAGGTTTGGCTTCGGGGCTTCGAGGAACCCAACGTGGTGTGAGACATCCCTGGACGGCTTGGACTGGGTGAGCTTGAAGGCTTCCTTCCATCCCGTCCCAACTCATCCCACCCCAACTCATCCCACCCCACGGCTCTACCACAGCCACCATCTTGTGCACCCACCAGCACAGGAGGGTCTGCAACGTCTGCGTTGGTCTTGTAGGAGCTGTGAGCGTAGGGACCTGGAAGGGGAGAAGATTCTGGTGAGGAATTTTCTGGTGAGGGTCTTCTCCCCATGAAGGGTCTGGGTTTGCCCCCACCAGATCTCACCTTGACGTAGCGTCGAGCCTCTGCCGTTGACGTGGTAGATGCCGGTGGCACGAGCGTTGCGCTTGCCGTCTGGCCACCTATGGTCCTCGCTGTGGAGCAAGGCCTCCCGTGAGGCTCATGCATGGGGTGGGATGGGGCCGAACCCTCCCACTTCATGGGGATAAGCTGCCCCCTCCCCCAAATTGAGATAAAGGGGCACTTCTGAGGGTGTTTGACCTCCTCTCTGGACCTCCCCCAGCTGCCCGCCCTGCTCCCTTCACCTGGTGCTGGGCGTTTTTCTCTTCCCCTGGGCCAAGCAGATGGAGAGGACGATGCAGAGGACGAGCAGGATGAGGAGGGTCAGCCCCAGCCCCAGCCCCACGCCCAGCCCCAGCCCCAGTTTGCTGATGTGGGTCTGGCAGCGGTCGCCGGAGGAGAGGTACCAGGGCACATCGGGGCAGCTGCGGGAGAAGACACAGCATGGGCAGGGTCCTGGACCCCCGGATCCGGCCCCGGATATTCGTCGGGGGTCAGGATCCTTCAGGTTCCCAGGATCCCTCCCAGAGGTGGGGAGAAGGTGGGAGAGCCAGCCCCATGTCCATGGGTTGGGGTCAAGGGTTGGGGTTTGGGGAGTCAAGGATTGGGGTTTTGGAGGACAAGTAATGGGTTTTGGGGTCAAAAGTTGGGATTTGGAAGTCAAGGGTTGGGTATGGAGGGCAAGGATTGGGTTTGGGGGACAGAAGTTGGGATTTGTAGAGCAAGGGTTGGGCTTTGGGGGACAAGGATTGGATTTTGGGGGTAAAAAGTTGGGATCTGAAGATTAATAGTTGGATTTCGGAGGGCAAGGGTTGGGGTTTGGGGTTCAAACTCTGGAATTTGGGTTCAAGGATTGGGGTTGGGGTTCACAGCAGGGATAGGACTTGGGGTGGGGGTGAGGGTTGGGTCCCAACGCTGCGACCAGAACCAGATTTGGGTTAGGACAGGGTTGGGTTCAGGACCAGAACCTGGCTATCAGCTAGCATTGGGCAGGTTGGGACCGACACGTGGGGCAAAATCTGGGGCTAAAGGCCAGGATTTGGGGGCAAGGTCGGGCGGGCGGCACTCACAAGCAGCGGGGCCCATCCAGCGTCACCCGGCACAGCCCGGGGCCACAGTTGATGGTGCCGGGAACGTTGAGGGTGCAGTTGGTGACGCAGAGGAGGCTGTTATTCATCCAGTAGGGGTAGTAGAAGTGGCTGAAGTTGGCTGGCGTGTACTTCCGGCAGAGCTCTGCAGGGGACGGCGATGCCGGTCAGACCCCGTCCCCATCCCACTCCCCGCCACCACCCCACTGCCCGCACTCACCGGTGGCGTTGAGCTCCGGCGCAGCGGCGAAGGCCCTCCGGGTGGCGAGCGCACCGAAGCAGAGCCCTTCTGTAAGAGATTGGGGGGGTCACCGGAGCCCCCTTGGTGCAAGAAATGGGGTGAGGAGGCCCAATCCTACATCCCCCAGCACCCACCCGCTCCTTTGCTGCAGTTTTGGGGCTGGATGGCCGCGTTCGAAGCCTCCAGCAGCTCCCGAGTCCTCTGGCCGAGGCTGGCGTTGGCTTGGCCCCCGGCTGGAGGCTGCAGCAGGACTTTGTAGTTCACCACCACGCTGCCTTCCCTGGGGGGCACAAAGGGTGGGGGGTGAGGGACACGGTGGGCTCCTCGCCTGTTCCCATCCCCGTGCTCTTCATCCCCTTCTTCATCCCCATCTTCATCCCCTACTTCATGCCCTTCACCATCCCCAGGCCCTTCTTCATCCCCATCCCCATCTTCATCCCCTATTTCATGCCCTTCTTCATCCCCATCCCCTTCTTCATCCCCAACCTCATCTTCATCCCCATGTCCTTCTTTATCCCCATATTCCTCCTCAGCCTCATCTTCCTCCTCAACCTCATCTTCATCCCCAGGCCCTTCCTGATCCCCACGCTGCCCTTCTTCATCCCCATGCCCTTCATCGCCATCTTCATCCCTGTCCCCAACCTCATCTCCATCCCCATGTCCTTCTTCACCCCCATACCTATCTTCTTCTTCATCCCCATGCCCTTCATCCCCATCTTCCTCCCTATCCCATCCCATCCCATCCTCGCCGTTGGCCACAAACTCACGTCAGAGCCAGCACCCGGGTGCCGCGGTAGCCGGAGACGTTCTGGTAGACCCGATCCATCTGGGGACAAGAAGACACGTGTCACCCGTCGTGACATGGGGCCGCTGTCGCGACACCATCATGATGCTGGGGTACTCACGGTGCGGCTGAACTCGTCCGCGAAGCTGCGGAAGGCGGCGGATGAGGTGTCCCCCATGTCCCCGGAGAAGCGGCGGTTGGTGACGCGCGCCATCAGCGCCACGCTGGGACCCAGCTCTTGGGGAGGAAGAGGAGGAGGAGGAGGTTGGTGAGGTCCCATGGTGAGTCCCCAAGGTTAGGAGGGACAATGGGGGCATCCCCCCCACGCCTTACCCGCTGTGATGTTGATGGTCGAGGCCCCAAACTGGCAGCGGGCTCCGTCCACGTTGGGGGGACACAGGCAAATGGTCCCAGTCCAGTACCCCCCGTTCAGGCAGGGGTCTGTGGGGAGAGGGGGGGTCGTGGGTACTCCCCCTGCACCCCCCTTTTCCCACGGCATCCTCCCACCCAGCGCATTCGGCGGGGTCGGAACGGGGAGAAAAGGCGACACCAACGGCTTTGGGGTTGGAGCAGCCTCCATCAAGGTCCACAGTGACGCCGACCTCCCTGGGTGGGGCTCCGGGTCTCCTAAAGGAGCCCCGGGAAGCCAAAGGGCCACCAACCTGCGGTGGTAGGGATGGCGGTGGTGGTGGTTCTCCTGGTGCTCCTCGGCGTGGCCTTGGTGGTAGGGCGAGTGGGCGTGGCGGTGCTGGTGGTGGTCATGGTCACGGTCGTGGTGGTGGCACCTTGCCTCTCGCACCGGGGCCCTTCGAAGCCCGGGGGGCAATAGCACTCGGTGCCCACGGCCGTGCCCCCGTGCTGGCAGGCGGTGGCCTCGTCGCGGACGTCGCAGCGGCGTCCCGACAGCCCCGGGGGGCAGACGCAGCGGTCGCCCACGGCGGTGCTGCCGGCGGCGCAGCGGGCGGCGGCGTCCGGCCTCTCGCAGGTGAGGCCGGAGAAGCCGGGCGGGCAGAGGCACTCGGTGCGGTTGGCGACGCCGCCGTTGAGGCAGGTGACTGCAAAGGGGAGGCCAGGTGGGTGACTTCCTCCTCCTCCTCATCTTCATCCCCTCCAGGAGAACCCCCCCCCTTCCCCTCCCGGCTCTTGGAAGCCCCCAGGGGCACCCAGTGGGTGCAGCGGTGGACCTCCATCCGTCCTCCCTCCCCAGGAGGCCCCCACCCAGGGACGCCCGCTGGGTGCTGCACCCGCTTGCGTTCCCTCCTCCTCCGTCAGCCCCACAAGACTCCAGGTTCCTCCTGACCATGGGCAGGAGACCCCAACCCACCCCAAGGAGACCCCTTGAGTCCCAACCACTGGGTGCTGCACCCACTTCCATCCTCTCCTCCTTCCTCCCCTCAAGGAGAACCCCAAGGACCCCAACGCCCCAAGGACCCCCACCCCAAGGACCCCCACCCCAACGACCCAATACCCAAAGAATCCCCACCCCCAAGGACCCCAACAACCCAAGGACCCTCACGACCTCAAGGGCCCCAAAACCCTGAGGACCCCCTACCCCAAAGACCCCCACCCCAAGGAACCGATGTCCCAAGAACCCTCCCCACTCCAAGGACCCCTTGCCCCAAGAACCCCCCACCCAGAGGACCCCAACACCCCAAGGACCCCAACACCCCGAGGACCCCCCCATCCCAAGGACCCCCACCCCGTGACACCCACTGGCCGGAGGGCTGGACCCGTGCGGCAGGAAGAGGCAGATCATGGCCGAGACAGTGCTGTTGGTGACAGTGGTGACACCGGTGGTGCTGGGAGGGGATGGGGGTGTCCCTGTGGTGGCCGCCATGTTGGTGGGGGTGGTCGGGGGGGTGACGTTGCTTTTGGGGGGGGTCACGAGCGTTGTGTTGACTTCCCAAGGCATCGTTGCGTTGCTTTCCAAGGGTGTTGGCTCCGTGGTTTCGCTTTCTGGGGGGGCCAGGAACGTCGTGTTGCTTTCTAGGGGGGCCAGAACTGTGACATTGCTTTCCGGGTGGGCCAGGAGTGTTGTGTTTCTCTCTGGGGGGGTCACAAGTGTTGCGTTGACTTCCCCATGTGTTGGCGGCGTGGTCGTTGCGTTGCTTTCCAAGGGCGTTGGTGTCGTGGTTTCACTTTTGGGGGGGGGCAGAAATGTGGTGTTGCCTCCTGGAGGGGTCATGAGTGTCGTGTTGCTTTCTGCGGGGTCCACGACTGTGACATTACTTTCTGGGGGGGTCAGGAGCATTGTATTCCTTGCTGGGGGGGTCACGAGTGTTGTGTTGACATCCCCACGCGTTGTTGAGTTGTTTTCCAAGGGTGTTGGTGCCGTGCTTTCACTTTCTGGGGGGGGCGTGAGTGTCGTGTTGCTTTCGGGGGGGGTCAGGACTGTCATATTACTTTCGGGGGGGGGCAGAAGTGTTGTATTCCTTGCTGGGGGGGTCCCAAGCGTTGCGTTGACTTCCCCATGCATGGTTGTGTTGCTTTCCAAGGTTGTTGGCTCCGTGGTTTCGCTTTCAGGGGGGGCCAGGAATGTCGTGTTGCTTTCAGGGGGGGCCAGGAGCGTTGTGTTGCTTTCGGGGGGGGGCAGGAGCATTGTATTCCTTGCTGGGGGGGTCACGAGCGTTGCGTTGACTTCCCCATGCGTCGCTGCGTTGCTTTCCAAGGTTGTTGGCACCGTGGTTTCACTTTCTGGGGCGGACGTGAGCGTCGTGTTGTTTTCTGGGGGGGCCAGAACTGTGACGTTGCTTCCCGGGGGGGCCGTGGGCATCATGTCGTTTCCCGGGGGGGTCCCGAGCGTCGCGTTGACTTCCCCACCTCTTGGCGTCGTCGTCGCGCCGTCGCTTTCCCAGCGTGTCGTCGCCGTGCCGTCGCTCGCCGGGGGGGTTGTGAGCGTAGCGTTTCCTCCAGGGGGGGCCGTGACCGGGGTCTCCCTTCCCCGTGATACTCCCCCCCCCGCCACCACCCCCATTGTCTTCTCATCTGTGGTGGTGGTGGCGGTGGTGGCGGCACCGAAACACTCGCAGCGGGGTCCCCAGGTCCCCGGGGGGCACCGGCAAGCGCCCCCCACCAGGGTCCCCCCATTGAGGCAAGAGGCGGGGGGCTCGGCGAGCTGGCACGTGGCCCCCCCGAAGCCGGGGGGGCAGATGCAGGCAGTCCCGAAGGCCGTGCCCCCGTTGCGGCAGGCGCCCGAGGGGTCGGGGAGGTCGCAGAGGGGGCCCCCGAAGCCGGGGGGGCAGAAGCACTTGGTGCCCACCGGGGTGCCCCCGTTGCGGCAGGCCTTGGTGGGCTCGGGGGTCTCGCAGCGGGTGCCGTTGAAGCCGGGGGGGGCAAGCGCAGGAGCCCCCCACCGCTGTGCCGCCATTCTGGCAGGGGGCTGCGAGGGGGCGGCATGTGAGACCCCCCCTCCGGGGGGCTGCGTTGAATGGCCGTTAACTCCCCCCCCCCCCCCAAAATGCACCTCAGGGGGTGGGGACCCCCCCCCTCAAAAGCTGGCTGGGACCCCCCACCCAAGGGATCCCCTAAAAAGGAACCCCTTTAGCCAGGACGCCCCCCCTTACCCATAAATCCCCCTTACCCAAGAGCCCCCCTTTACCCCCCCCCCACCCAAGAATTCCGCTTAGCCAAAGACCCCCCCAACCAAGACCCCCCCACCCAAACACCCCCCTTACCCCACATACCCTTACCCAAAGACCCCCCCTTACCCAAGGGTCCCCCTCTTACCCCAAAGACCCCCCCTTAACTAGAGACCCCCCCTTATCCAATAGACCCCCCCTTTACTCAAAGTCACCCCCTTAACCCAAAGAACCCCCCTTACCCAAAGACCCCCCCACCCAAATACCCCCCTTACCCCAAATCCCCTTACCCAAAAAATCCCCCCCCCCAAATTTCCCTCCCCACAATCCCCCACTCCCCCCAGTGCCCCCCACTCACCCGAGGGCGCCACAATGGGGACGAGGAAGAGGAAGAGGAGGAGGAAGAGGAGGCAGCGGAGCAGCATCGTGCCGGGGGGGCCCTTCGCCTGCCGTCACCTCCGGGGGGGGGCCGCGCCTCGGCCCCCCTTTTATCGGGGAGGCCGGGGGCGGGCAGGAGCCGGCCCCGATAAGATTGGGGCAAGAGGCGGCGCCTGCTGGGGCGGTGCCCCCCCCCCCCCACGCCTTGTGCCCAAATCTGACCCCCCCCCCCTTTTACCTGTCCCCCCACCTTGGTGGCTGCTGAGTCACTGGGGATGGAGGCGGGAGGGGTACGTGTGTCGCCTGGTCCCCCCCCCAAAAAAATGTCGCTGTACCCCCCCCAAAAAAAGTTCTTGTCGCCACCCCCAAAAAAGAATTCCTTGTCCCCCCTCAAAAGTCCCTGCCCCCCCCCAAAAGTCCCTGTCCCTCCAAAAAAGTCCATCCCCCCTAAAAAATGTCCCTGTCCCCTCCCCCCCCCCATCTCCTTGGGGTGTCCCAGTGCTCCCCAGTACAACCCAGTGCGTGCCTGCCCCCCGAGGACTGAGCCACAGGGGTTGCCTCCCCCCCCCCCCCCAACGAGGTACTGGGGATCCCCCCAACCTGCTGCCCCCCCCCAGGTACTGAGCCCCCTCCCAGGCACTGTGGACCCCCCCCCCCAAATTCCCAAAGACCCCAAAGTGCCTGGGACCCCCCCCAAATTCAGCGCAGCCCCCACCTGCTTCCCCTCTGCTCAAGGTGCTGGGTCCCCCAAATAATCCCCCCCCCCCCCCAAATATTCCCCCCCCCCCCCCGCCCCAAACTCACCCACCCCCATTTTGGGTGTGCTCTGATTTAGGGCCAAGGACCAACCCTGAGTGAGTGGAGCCAATTAGCCGGGACTAACGAGAGCAGTTAATTTATTACAGGCCGGGGGGGCCCAAATAAATAATAAATAGGGGGAGGGGAGCAAGGGGGGGGGGGCCCTCGGCACGGCCTGCGTGTCGGGGGCCCGGCCCATGGGGGGCACATCCGGGGGGGGGGGGTCTCCGCACGCCGTCCTGGCTGTGGAGGGTCCTCACGGCGGGGGTCTCAGCGAGGGTCTGGCAATATGCATCTGGGGGGGGGGGAATAAGGGGGGGAGGGGTTAGAGGGGTCCAGGTGGGAGGGCTGTGGGGGGGGGGGGGGGGCGGGTCTGGGGGGGACACCCACCGGCATGTCGGTGTTCACAAGGTCCAGCGAGGGCGTGAAGCTCCGTAGGCTGCCGCCTATTGGGGACATGGGTGGGGGGGAGATGGGGTGAGTGGTGGGGCTGGGGGAGCAGCTGTGGACCCCCCCCCCCCAAATGCTGCCCCCCCCCGGAGCCCCCCTGACCTGTGCTGGCGCCGTTGTTGGTGAAGAGGAAGCCGTCGGGTGAGGTCCAGATGCCGCCATCGTTCTCGTACCAGCTGTCCCCAACGGAGGACGAAGCGTTCCTGGGGGGCAGCGCCAGGGGGCTCAGAGGGGGGCGCAGGGATGGGGGAGGGGGCTGTGCCCCCCCCCCGCCACCTGCCCAGGTGTCCGCCACCAACCCCACGCAGAAGCAGAAGACCCCAAGGGTACGTACCCAGCACCAAAGCTGCTTTGAGGCAAAGACCCCCAACCCAACCCAACCCAACCCAACCCAACCCAACCAACTGTCCTGACTCAACTCAACCCATCCAACCCAACCCAACTCAACCCAATCCCAACCCAACCAACCCAACCCAACATGACCCCACCTCAACTCAACCCAACCTCAACTCAACTCAAACCAACCTCAACTCAACCAACTGAACCATCCCAACCCAACTCAACCCAACCAACCCAACCCAACATGACCCCACCCCAACTCAACCCGACCAACTCAACTCAGCCCAACCTCAACTCAACCAACTGAACCATCCCAACCCAACTCAACCCAACCAACCCATCCTGACCCAACTCAACCCAACCAACCCAACATGACCCCATCCCAACTCAACCAAGCCAACCCAAATCCAACCCCCACCAACCCATGGTGACCCCACCCCGACACGACGAACCAAACCATCCCAACCCAACCCAATGTGACCCCCACCCCAACTCCACGAACTAAATAATCCCAACCCAACGCAACCCAACCCAACCCAACATGACCCCATGCCAACTCAGTGAACCAAAACACCTCAACCCAACCCAACTCAACCCAACAGGACCCACTCAACGTGACCCCCCCCCACCTCAACAAACCATCCCGTCCCAATCCACCCCAACCGTCCCTGCCCCTCTACCTTCTCCACTCCTTCCTCCTCTTCACCAGCAGCATGACGAAGACGATGCAGGCGATGAGCAGCACCGTGGCCACCAACCCCAGCCCGGTGGCCACCTTGCTGATGCGCGCGGAGCACTGGCTGCCCGTGTACCAGTAGAGCGATTCATCCCAGCAGCTGCGGGGACAAGGAAAGGTCAGGCCCAGTGGTCCCAGTGGGGATGGGGGACGGGCACGGGGGTGGGGGGGCACATGGTGACACTCACAAGCACTGTGGCCCGGCGCGGGTGACGTGGCACTGGCCGTGGTAGCAGTTGAGGGTGATGGGCGTGTTGGGCGTGCAGTTGGTGATGCAGCGGATGTTGTTACTCACGTTCTGCGCGTAGTAGTAGTCCTGGTAGCCGACGGGCGCCCGCTGCTGGCACAGTGCTGAGGAGGGGACATGGCGGGCGGGGGGGGGGAGGGTCAAATGGGGTGGTGGGGTGTGTAGGGGCTGGTGGGGCGCATGGGGGGGGCTCAAGGGACATGTAGGGGGCTGCTAGGACTGATGGGGCAGGTGGGGTGCCTCGAGGGTAGTGGGCTTTATAGGGGTCTAGTGGGGCTCACAGGGGACTGGTGGGGCTCATATAGGGTGGTGGGCTTCATAGGGGCTGGTGGGGCTCATGGGGGCTGGAGGGCTTCATTGGGGGGGTCTTTTGGGGCTCATAGGGGGCTGGTGGGGCTTATGGGGTCTGGAGGGCTTCATGGGGGGGTCTTTTGGGGCTCATAAGGGTCTGTTGGGGTTCATGGGGGCTGGTGGGCTTCATGGGGCTCATTGGGGAGTCTCATGGGGCTCATAGGGACTGGTGGGGTGCATAGGGGGCTCAGGGGGGCGCATGGGGGTCCGTGGGGTTACCCCGGCCTCACCATCAAGCGAAGGGGACTCCGTCATGTTCTTGACGACGGGGCTGGATGACACCACAAGGCAGACGACGGCTGTGGGGGGAGAGAAGCTGTCAGAGACCCTTCTCCGGGGCCTCCCCGGGGGGTCGGGGGGCAAGGGGGGGAGGACGGGACACCCACAGGGGTCGTGCTCGCAGTCGCCCTGGCTGTTGGCAGTCTCCCGAAGCTTCTGCACCAGCTTCTCCGTCTTCTCCTGGAACTCCTCGGTCATGTTGGGGCTGGCGATGGTGCTGAAGATGACCTCGTGCTCCACCTCGAGGCCAGTGCCCACGGGGAGGGACGCGGAGGCCCTGCGCACCCGGGCTCCCTGCCTTCTGGAGGCCGCCGGCCCGATGCGGATGATCTTCACGCCCTCGTAGCCGGGCACGGACCTGTAGATCTTGGCCATCTGCCCGGGGAAGGCGTGCCGTGAGGACGGGTCCCGCGTGGCCTGGCCTCCTTTGCGCAGCCCAGCCTTCCCTTGCACAATCCGGCCTCCCCCCGTGCTCCTGGCCTCCCCTCATGCAGCCCGGCCTCCCCTTGTACTCCCAAACTCCTCTCACGCAGCCCGGCCTCCCCTCGTGCTCCCGACTTCCCTTTATGTTCCCAGCCTCCCTTTGTGCTCCCAGCCTCCCCTCATGCTCCTGGCCTCCACTTGTGCAGCCCAGCCTCCCTTTGTGCTCCCAACCTCCCTTTGTGCTCCCGGCCTCCCCTTGTGCTTCCAGTCTCCATTTGTGATCCCCACCTCCTCTCCTGTGGCCCGGCCTCCCCCACGCAATCTGGCATCTGTTGGCGTTCCCGGCCTCCCCTCGTGCTCCTGAGCTCCTCTCGCACAGCCTGGCTTCCCCTTGTGCTCCCGGCCTCCCCTCGCTCTCCTGGCATCCGTTTGTGTTCCCGGCCTCTTTTTGTGCTCCCAGCCTCCCTTTATTCTCCCAGCCTCCCCTCTCGCAGCCTGGCCTCCCTTTGTGCTCCTGGCCTCCCTTTGTGCTCCTGGCCTCCCTTTGTGCTCCTGGCCTCCCCTCGTGCTCCTGGCCTCCCTTTGTGCTCCTGGCCTCCCCTCATGTTCCTGGCCTCCCCTTGCACTGCCCGGCCTCCCATCGTGCTCCCGGCCTGCCCTCCTGCTCCCCGGGCCTCACCTCCTGCCGAAAATGCCTCACGAAGTCCTCGTAGGCCTGCGAGAAGGGGTCCTGCAGCTCCTCCGTGTAGTTGAAGTTGGTGACGGTCACCACCAGCTCCACGTTGGCCACAATCGTCCCCTCGACGGCTGCGGGAGGCAGGAGGGGGGTGAGCGGGCGGGGGTCCGGGGCCGGGCAGAGGCCGTTGGCCAGGGGGAGGCCGTGGGCTGGGGGGGAGGCCGGGGGCTGGGGGGAGGCGGCACTTACGGTTGTCAATGGTGACGGTGTCGGTGGAGAACTCGCACAAGGGGCCGTAGAAGTCAGAGGGGCAGACGCACTTGATATCGTCGTAGTAGCCTCCGTTCTGGCAGACCACTGCGGGGAGAGCGGAGGTCAGGGGGCGCCTCCGGGGGGCACCCAGGGGTGGGGGTCCCGCCCCTGATGGGGAGGGGGGGGGGGGGGAAGAATTGGAGGCCCCGGGAAGTGGGGTGGAGAGGGGGAGAAAGGGAGGGAGGTGGAGGCAGACCTGGAGGAACAGTGGTGGTCGTTCGGGTGGTGGTGGTGGTTGTTGCGGTGGTGGTGGTGGTAATCGGGGAGATGGTGGTGGTCACCGGAGCTGTACTGGTGGTCACCGGAGATGTACTGGTGGTCACTGGAGATGTACTGGTGGTCACTGGAGCTCTACTGGTGGTGACCGCAGCTGTACTGGTAGTGGCCGGAGCTGTACTGGTGGTCACTGGAGTTGTACTGGTGGTGTCCGGAGCTGTACTGGTGGTGACTGGAGTTGTACTGTTGCTCACTGGAGCTGTACTGGTGGTGTCCAGAGTTGTACTGGTGGACACTGGAGTTGTACTGGTGGTGTAAGGAGTTGTAGTGGTGGACACTGGAGTTGTACTGGTGGTGTCCGGATTTGTAGTGGTGGTGTCCGTAGTTGTACTGGTGGACACTGGAGTTGTACTGGTGGTGTCCGGAGTTGTAGTGGTGGACACTGGAGTTGTACTGGTGGTGTCCGTAGTTGTACTGGTGGTGTCCGGAGTTGTAGTGGTGGACACTGAAGTTGTACTGGTGGTGTCCGGAGTTGTAGTGGTGGTGTACGGAGTTGTACTGGTGGACACTGGGGTTGTACTGGTGGACACTGGAGTTGTACTGGTGGTGTCTGGAGTTGTACTGGTGGACACTGGAGTTATACTGGTGGACACTGGAGTTGTACTGGTGGTGTCCGTAGTTGTACTGGTGGACACTGGGGTTGTACTGGTGGACACTGGAGTTGTACTGGTGGCCACTGGAGTTGTAGTGGTGGTGTCCGTAGTTGTACTGGTGGACACTGGAGTTGTACTGGTGGTGTCCGTAGTTGGACTAGTGGACACTGGGGTTGTACTGGTGGACACTGGAGTTGTACTAGTGGTGTCTGGAGTTGTACTGGTGGACACTGGAGTTGTACTGGTGGTGTCCGTAGCTGTACTGGTGGTGTCCGGAGATGTACTGGTGGTGTCCGTAGTTGTACTGGTGGTGTCCGTAGTTGTACTGGTGGACACTGGAGTTGTACTGGTGGTGTCCGTAGTTGTACTGGTGGACACTGGGGTTGCAATGGTGGACACTGGAGTTGTACTGGTGGTGTCTGTAGTTGTACTGGTGGTGTCCGGAGTTGTACTGGTGGACACTGGAGTTGTACTGGTGGTGTCAGGAGTTGTACTGGTGGACAGTGGAGTTGTACTAGTGGTGTCTGGGGTTGTACTGGTGGTGTCCGGAGTTGTACTGGTGGACACTGGAGTTGTACTGGTGGTGTCTGGAGTTGTACTGGTGGACACTGGAGTTGTACTGGTGGTGTCCGTAGTTGTACTGGTGGTGTCCGGAGTTGTACTGGTGGACACTGGAGTTGTAGTGGTGGACACTGGAGTTGTAGTGGTGGTGTCTGGAGTTGTACTGGTGGACACTGGAGTTGTACTGGTGGTGTCCGGAGTTGTACTGGTGAACACTGGAGTTGTACTGGTGGACACTGGGGTTGTACTGGTGGACACTGGAGTTGTACTGGCGGTGTCTGGAGTTGTACTGGTGGTGTCCGGAGTTGTACTGGTGGACACTGGAGTTGTACTGGTGGTGTCCGTAGTTGTACTGGTGGTGTCCGGAGTTGTACTGGTGGACACTGGAGTTGTACTGGTGGCCACTGGAGTTGTACTGGTGGTGTCCGTAGTTGTACTGGTGGTGTCTGGAGTGCTACTGGTGGACACTGGACTTGTACTGGTGGTGTCCATAGTTGTACTGGTGGTGTCCATAGTTGTACTGGTGGTGTCTGTAGTTGTAGTGGTGGTGTCCGTAGTTGTACTGGTGGACACTGGAGTTGTACTGGTGGTGTCTGTAGTTGTAGTGGTGGTGTCCGTAGTTGTACTGGTGGACACTGGAGTTGTACTGGTGGTGTCTGTAGTTGTAGTGGTGGTGTCCGTAGTTGTACTGGTGGACACTGGAGTTGTAGTGGTGGTGTCCGTAGTTGTACTGGTGGACACTGGAGTTGTACTGGTGGTGTCCGGAGTTGTAGTGGTGGTGTCCGTAGCTGTACTGGTGGACACTGGAGTTGTACTGGTGGACACTGGAGTTGTAGTGGTGGTGTCCGTAGTTGTACTGGTGGACACTGGAGTTGTACTGGTGGTGTCTGTAGTTGTAGTGGTGGTGTCCGTAGTTGTACTGGTGGACACTGGAGTTGTACTGGTGGACACTGGAGTTGTAGTGGTGGTGTCCGTAGTTGTACTGGTGGACACTGGAGTTGTACTGGTGGTGTCTGTAGTTGTAGTGGTGGTGTCCGTAGTTGTACTGGTGGACACTGGAGTTGTACTGGTGGTGTCTGTAGTTGTAGTGGTGGTGTCCGTAGTTGTACTGGTGGACACTGGAGTTGTACTGGTGGTGTCTGTAGTTGTAGTGGTGGTGTCCATAGTTGTACTGGTGGACACTGGAGTTGTAGTGGTGGTGTCCGTAGTTGTACTGGTGGACACTGGAGTTGTACTGGTGGTGTCTGTAGTTGTAGTGGTGGTGTCCGGAGTTGTACTGGTGGACACTGGAGTTGTAGTGGTGGTGTCTGTAGTTGTACTGGTGGTGTCCGTAGTTGTACTGGTGGTGTCTGTAGTTGTAGTGGTGGTGTCCGTAGTTGTACTGGTGGACACTGGAGTTGTACTGGTGGTGTCTGTAGTTGTAGTGGTGGTGTCCGTAGTTGTACTGGTGGACACTGGAGTTGTAGTGGTGGTGTCCGTAGTTGTACTGGTGGACACTGGAGTTGTACTGGTGGTGTCTGTAGTTGTAGTGGTGGTGTCCGTAGTTGTACTGGTGGACACTGGAGTTGTACTGGTGGTGTCTGGAGTTGTAGTGGTGGTGTCCGTAGTTGTACTGGTGGACACTGGAGTTGTACTGGTGGTGTCCGTAGTTGTACTGGTGGACACTGGAGTTGTACTGGTGGTGTCTGTAGTTGTAGTGGTGGTGTCCGTAGTTGTACTGGTGGACACTGGAGTTGTACTGGTGGTGTCTGTAGTTGTAGTGGTGGTGTCCGTAGTTGTACTGGTGGACACTGGAGTTGTACTGGTCGTGTCTGTAGTTGTAGTGGTGGTGTCCGTAGTTGTACTGGTGGACACTGGAGTTGTACTGGTGGTGTCCGTAATTGTACTGGTGGACACTGGAGTTGTACTGGTGGTGTCTGTAGTTGTAGTGGTGGTGTCCGTAGTTGTACTGGTGGACACTGGAGTTGTACTGGTGGTGTCTGTAGTTGTAGTGGTGGTGTCCGGAGTTGTACTGGTGGACACTGGAGTTGTAGTGGTGGTGTCCGTAGTTGTACTGGTGGACACTGGAGTTGTACTGGTGGTGTCTGTAGTTGTAGTGGTGGTGTCCGTAGTTGTACTGGTGGACACTGGAGTTGTAGTGGTGGTGTCCGGAGTTGTACTGGTGGACACTGGAGTTGTACTGGTGGTGTCTGTAGTTGTAGTGGTGGTGTCCGTAGTTGTACTGGTGGACACTGGAGTTGTACTGGTGGTGTCTGTAGTTGTACTGGTGGTGTCCGTAGTTGTACTGGTGGACACTGGAGTTGTACTGGTGGTGTCTGTAGTTGTAGTGGTGGTGTCCGGAGTTGTACTGGTGGACACTGGAGTTGTACTGGTGGTGTCTGTAGTTGTAGTGGTGGACACTGGAGTTGTACTGGTGGTGTGTGTAGTTGTAGTGGTGGTGTCCGTAGTTGTACTGGTGGACACTGGAGTTGTACTGGTGGTGTCTGTAGTTGTAGTGGTGGTGTCCGTAGTTGTACTGGTGGACACTGGAGTTGTACTGGTGGTGTCTGTAGTTGTAGTGGTGGTGTCCGTAGTTGTACTGGTGGACACTGGAGTTGTACTGGTGGTGTCCGTAATTGTACTGGTGGACACTGGAGTTGTACTGGTGGTGTCTGTAGTTGTAGTGGTGGTGTCCGTAGTTGTACTGGTGGACACTGGAGTTGTACTGGTGGTGTCTGTAGTTGTAGTGGTGGTGTCCGGAGTTGTACTGGTGGACACTGGAGTTGTAGTGGTGGTGTCCGTAGTTGTACTGGTGGACACTGGAGTTGTACTGGTGGTGTCTGTAGTTGTAGTGGTGGTGTCCGTAGTTGTACTGGTGGACACTGGAGTTGTACTGGTGGTGTCTGTAGTTGTAGTGGTGGTGTCCGGAGTTGTACTGGTGGACACTGGAGTTGTAGTGGTGGACACTGGAGTTGTACTGGTGGTGTCCGTAGTTGTACTGGTGGTGTCTGTAGTTGTAGTGGTGGTGTCCGTAGTTGTACTGGTGGACACTGGAGTTGTACTGGTGGTGTCTGTAGTTGTAGTGGTGGTGTCCGTAGTTGTACTGGTGGACACTGGAGTTGTACTGGTGCTGTCCGTAGTTGTACTGGTGGACACTAGAGTTGTACTGGTGGTGTCTGTAGTTGTAGTGGTGGTGTCCGTAGTTGTACTGGTGGACACTGGAGTTGTACTGGTGGTGTCTGTAGTTGTAGTGGTGGTGTCCGTAGTTGTACTGGTGGACACTGGAGTTGTAGTGGTGGTGTCCGTAGTTGTACTGGTGGACACTGGAGTTGTACTGGTGGTGTCTGTAGTTGTAGTGGTGGTGTCCGTAGTTGTACTGGTGGACACTGGAGTTGTACTGGTGGTGTCTGTAGTTGTAGTGGTGGTGTCCGTAGTTGTACTGGTGGACACTGGAGTTGTAGTGGTGGTGTCCGTAGTTGTACTGGTGGACACTGGAGTTGTACTGGTGGTGTCTGTAGTTGTAGTGGTGGTGTCCGTAGTTGTACTGGTGGACACTGGAGTTGTACTGGTGGTGTCTGTAGTTGTAGTGGTGGTGTCCGTAGTTGTACTGGTGGACACTGGAGTTGTACTGGTGGTGTCTGTAGTTGTAGTGGTGGTGTCCGTAGTTGTACTGGTGGACACTGGAGTTGTACTGGTGGTGTCCGTAGTTGTACTGGTGGACACTGGAGTTGTACTGGTGGTGTCTGTAGTTGTAGTGGTGGTGTCCGTAGTTGTACTGGTGGACACTGGAGTTGTACTGGTGGTGTCTGTAGTTGTAGTGGTGGTGTCCGTAGTTGTACTGGTGGACACTGGAGTTGTACTGGTGGTGTCTGTAGTTGTAGTGGTGGTGTCCGTAGTTGTACTGGTGGACACTGGAGTTGTACTGGTGGTGTCCGTAATTGTACTGGTGGACACTGGAGTTGTACTGGTGGTGTCTGTAGTTGTAGTGGTGGTGTCCGTAGTTGTACTGGTGGACACTGGAGTTGTACTGGTGGTGTCTGTAGTTGTAGTGGTGGTGTCCGGAGTTGTACTGGTGGACACTGGAGTTGTAGTGGTGGTGTCCGTAGTTGTACTGGTGGACACTGGAGTTGTACTGGTGGTGTCTGTAGTTGTAGTGGTGGTGTCCGTAGTTGTACTGGTGGACACTGGAGTTGTAGTGGTGGTGTCCGTAGTTGTACTGGTGGACACTGGAGTTGTACTGGTGGTGTCTGGAGTTGTAGTGGTGGTGTCCGTAGTTGTACTGGTGGACACTGGAGTTGTACTGGTGGTGTCTGTAGTTGTACTGGTGGTGTCCGTAGTTGTACTGGTGGACACTGGAGTTGTACTGGTGGTGTCTGTAGTTGTAGTGGTGGTTTCCGTAGTTGTACTGGTGGACACTGGAGTTGTACTGGTGGTGTCTGTAGTTGTAGTGGTGGACACTGGAGTTGTACTGGTGGTGTCTGTAGTTGTAGTGGTGGTGTCCGTAGTTGTACTGGTGGACACTGGAGTTGTACTGGTGGTGTCTGTAGTTGTAGTGGTGGTGTCCGTAGTTGTACTGGTGGACACTGGAGTTGTACTGGTGGTGTCTGTAGTTGTAGTGGTGGTGTCCGTAGTTGTACTGGTGGACACTGGAGTTGTACTGGTGGTGTCCGTAATTGTACTGGTGGACACTGGAGTTGTACTGGTGGTGTCTGTAGTTGTAGTGGTGGTGTCCGTAGTTGTACTGGTGGACACTGGAGTTGTACTGGTGGTGTCTGTAGTTGTAGTGGTGGTGTCCGGAGTTGTACTGGTGGACACTGGAGTTGTAGTGGTGGTGTCCGTAGTTGTACTGGTGGACACTGGAGTTGTACTGGTGGTGTCTGTAGTTGTAGTGGTGGTGTCCGTAGTTGTACTGGTGGACACTGGAGTTGTACTGGTGGTGTCTGTAGTTGTAGTGGTGGTGTCCGGAGTTGTACTGGTGGACACTGGAGTTGTAGTGGTGGACACTGGAGTTGTACTGGTGGTGTCCGTAGTTGTACTGGTGGTGTCTGTAGTTGTAGTGGTGGTGTCCGTAGTTGTACTGGTGGACACTGGAGTTGTACTGGTGGTGTCTGTAGTTGTAGTGGTGGTGTCCGTAGTTGTACTGGTGGACACTGGAGTTGTACTGGTGCTGTCCGTAGTTGTACTGGTGGACACTAGAGTTGTACTGGTGGTGTCTGTAGTTGTAGTGGTGGTGTCCGTAGTTGTACTGGTGGACACTGGAGTTGTACTGGTGGTGTCTGTAGTTGTAGTGGTGGTGTCCGTAGTTGTACTGGTGGACACTGGAGTTGTAGTGGTGGTGTCCGTAGTTGTACTGGTGGACACTGGAGTTGTACTGGTGGTGTCTGTAGTTGTAGTGGTGGTGTCCGTAGTTGTACTGGTGGACACTGGAGTTGTACTGGTGGTGTCTGTAGTTGTAGTGGTGGTGTCCGTAGTTGTACTGGTGGACACTGGAGTTGTAGTGGTGGTGTCCGTAGTTGTACTGGTGGACACTGGAGTTGTACTGGTGGTGTCTGTAGTTGTAGTGGTGGTGTCCGTAGTTGTACTGGTGGACACTGGAGTTGTACTGGTGGTGTCCGTAGTTGTACTGGTGGACACTGGAGTTGTACTGGTGGTGTCTGTAGTTGTAGTGGTGGTGTCCGTAGTTGTACTGGTGGACACTGGAGTTGTACTGGTGGTGTCTGTAGTTGTACTGGTGGACACTGGAGTTGTACTGGTGGTGTCTGTAGTTGTAGTGGTGGTGTCCGGAGTTGTACTGGTGGACACTGGAGTTGTACTGGTGGTGTCTGTAGTTGTAGTGGTGGTGTCCGTAGTTGTACTGGTGGACACTGGAGTTGTACTGGTGGTGTCTGTAGTTGTAGAGGTGGTGTCCGGAGTTGTACTGGTGGACACTGGAGTTGTACTGGTGGTGTCTGTAGTTGTAGTGGTGGTGTCCGGAGTTGTACTGGTGGACACTGGAGTTGTAGTGGTGGTGTCCGTAGTTGTACTGGTGGACACTGGAGTTGTACTGGTGGTATCTGTAGTTGTAGTGGTGGTGTCCGTAGTTGTACTGGTGGACACTGGAGTTGTACTGGTGGTGTCTGTAGTTGTAGTGGTGGTGTCCGTAGTTGTACTGGTGGACACTGGAGTTGTACTGGTGGTGTCCGTAATTGTACTGGTGGACACTGGAGTTGTACTGGTGGTGTCTGTAGTTGTAGTGGTGGTGTCCGTAGTTGTACTGGTGGACACTGGAGTTGTACTGGTGGTGTCTGTAGTTGTAGTGGTGGTGTCCGGAGTTGTACTGGTGGACACTGGAGTTGTAGTGGTGGTGTCCGTAGTTGTACTGGTGGACACTGGAGTTGTACTGGTGGTGTCTGTAGTTGTAGTGGTGGTGTCCGTAGTTGTACTGGTGGACACTGGAGTTGTACTGGTGGTGTCTGTAGTTGTACTGGTGGTGTCCGTAGTTGTACTGGTGGACACTGGAGTTGTACTGGTGGTGTCTGTAGTTGTAGTGGTGGTGTCCGTAGTTGTACTGGTGGACACTGGAGTTGTACTGGTGGTGTCCGTAGTTGTAGTGGTGGTGTCCGTAGTTGTACTGGTGGACACTGGAGTTGTAGTGGTGGTGTCCGTAGTTGTACTGGTGGTGTCTGTAGTTGTAGTGGTGGTGTCCGTAGTTGTACTGGTGGACACTGGAGTTGTACTGGTGGTGTCTGTAGTTGTAGTGGTGGTGTCCGGAGTTGTACTGGTGGTGTCTGTAGTTGTAGTGGTGGTGTCCGTAGTTGTACTGGTGGACACTGGAGTTGTACTGGTGGTGTCTGTAGTTGTAGTGGTAATGTCCGGAGTTGTACTGGTGGACACTGGAGTTGTACTGGTGGTGTCTGTAGTTGTACTGGTGGTGTCCGTAGTTGTACTGGTGGACACTGGAGTTGTACTGGTGGTGTCTGTAGTTGTAGTGGTGGTGTCCGTAGTTGTACTGGTGGTGTCTGTAGTTGTAGTGGTGGTGTCCGTAGTTGTACTGGTGGACACTGGAGTTGTACTGGTGGTGTCTGTAGTTGTAGTGGTGGTGTCCGTAGTTGTACTGGTGGTGTCTGTAGTTGTAGTGGTGGTGTCCGTAGTTGTACTGGTGGACACTGGAGTTGTACTGGTGGTGTCTGTAGTTGTAGTGGTGGTGTCCGTAGTTGTACTGGTGGACACTGGAGTTGTACTGGTGGTGTCTGTAGTTGTAGTGGTGGTGTCCGTAGTTGTACTGGTAGTGTCTGTAGTTGTAGTGGTGGTGTCCGTAGTTGTACTGGTGGACACTGGAGTTGTACTGGTGGTGTCTGTAGTTGTAGTGGTGGTGTCCGGAGTTGTACTGGTGGACACTGGAGTTGTACTGGTGGTGTCCGTAGTTGTACTGGTGGACACTGGAGTTGTACTGGTGGTGTCTGTAGTTGTAGTGGTGGTGTCCGTAGTTGTACTGGTGGACACTGGAGTTGTAGTGGTGGTGTCCGTAGTTGTACTGGTGGACACTGGAGTTGTACTGGTGGTGTCCGGAGTTGTAGTGGTGGTGTCCGTAGCTGTACTGGTGGACACTGGAGTTGTACTGGTGGACACTGGAGTTGTAGTGGTGGTGTCCGTAGTTGTACTGGTGGACACTGGAGTTGTACTGGTGGTGTCTGTAGTTGTAGTGGTGGTGTCCGTAGTTGTACTGGTGGACACTGGAGTTGTACTGGTGGTGTCTGTAGTTGTAGTGGTGGTGTCCGTAGTTGTACTGGTGGACACTGGAGTTGTACTGGTGGTGTCTGTAGTTGTAGTGGTGGTGTCCGTAGTTGTACTGGTGGACACTGGAGTTGTACTGGTGGTGTCTGTAGTTGTAGTGGTGGTGTCCGTAGTTGTACTGGTGGACACTGTAGTTGTACTGGTGGTGTCCGTAGTTGTACTGGTGGTGTCTGTAGTTGTAGTGGTGGTGTCCGTAGTTGTACTGGTGGACACTGGAGTTGTACTGGTGGTGTCCGTAGTTGTACTGGTGGACACTGGAGTTGTACTGGTGGTGTCTGTAGTTGTAGTGGTGGTGTCCGTAGTTGTACTGGTGGACACTGGAGTTGTACTGGTGGTGTCCGTAGTTGTACTGGTGGACACTGGAGTTCTACTGGTGGTGTCTGTAGTTGTAGTGGTGGTGTCCGTAGTTGTACTGGTGGACACTGGAGTTGTACTGGTGGTGTCTGTAGTTGTAGTGGTGGTGTCCGGAGTTGTACTGGTGGACACTGGAGTTGTACTGGTGGTGTCTGTAGTTGTAGTGGTGGTGACCGTAGTTGTACTGGTGGACACTGGAGTTGTACTGGTGGTGTCTGTAGTTGTAGTGGTGGTGTCCGTAGTTGTACTGGTGGACACTGGAGTTGTAGTGGTGGTGTCCGTAGTTGTACTGGTGGACACTGGAGTTGTACTGGTGGTGTCTGTAGTTGTAGTGGTGGTGTCCGTAGTTGTACTGGTGGACACTGGAGTTGTACTGGTGGTGTCTGTAGTTGTAGTGGTGGTGTCCGTAGTTGTACTGGTGGACACTGGAGTTGTACTGGTGGTGTCTGTAGTTGTAGTGGTGGTGTCCGTAGTTGTACTGGTGGACACTGGAGTTGTAGTGGTGGTGTCCGTAGTTGTACTGGTGGACACTGGAGTTGTACTGGTGGTGTCTGTAGTTGTAGTGGTGGTGTCCGTAGTTGTACTGGTGGACACTGGAGTTGTACTGGTGGTGTCTGTAGTTGTAGTGGTGGTGTCCGTAGTTGTACTGGTGGACACTGGAGTTGTACTGGTGGTGTCTGTAGTTGTAGTGGTGGTGTCCGGAGTTGTACTGGTGGACACTGGAGTTGTAGTGGTGGACACTGGAGTTGTACTGGTGGTGTCCGTAGTTGTACTGGTGGTGTCTGTAGTTGTAGTGGTGGTGTCCGTAGTTGTACTGGTGGACACTGGAGTTGTACTGGTGGTGTCTGTAGTTGTAGTGGTGGTGTCCGTAGTTGTACTGGTGGACACTGTAGTTGTACTGGTGGTGTCTGTAGTTGTAGTGGTGGTGTCCGGAGTTGTACTGGTGGACACTGGAGTTGTACTGGTGGTGTCCGTAGTTGTACTGGTGGACACTGGAGTTGTACTGGTGGTGTCTGTAGTTGTAGTGGTGGTGTCCGGAGTTGTACTGGTGGACACTGGAGTTGTACTGGTGGTGTCTGTAGTTGTAGTGGTGGTGTCCGTAGTTGTACTGGTGGACACTGGAGTTGTACTGGTGGTGTCTGTAGTTGTACTGGTGGTGTCCGTAGTTGTACTGGTGGTGTCTGTAGTTGTACTGGTGGTGTCTGTAGTTGTAGTGGTGGTGTCCGTAGTTGTACTGGTGGACACTGGAGTTGTACTGGTGGTGTCTGTAGTTGTAGTGGTGGTGTCCGTAGTTGTACTGGTGGACACTGGAGTTGTACTGGTGGTGTCTGTAGTTGTAGTGGTGGTGTCCGTAGTTGTACTGGTGGACACTGGAGTTGTACTGGTGGTGTCTGTAGTTGTACTGGTGGACACTGGAGTTGTACTGGTGGTGTCTGTAGTTGTAGTGGTGGTGTCCGTAGTTGTACTGGTGGACACTGGAGTTGTACTGGTGGTGTCTGTAGTTGTAGTGGTGGTGTCCGTAGTTGTACTGGTGGACACTGGAGTTGTACTGGTGGTGTCTGTAGTTGTAGTGGTGGTGTCCGTAGTTGTACTGGTGGACACTGGAGTTGTACTGGTGGTGTCTGGGGTTGTACTGGTGGTGTCCGGAGTTGTACTGGTGGACACTGGAGTTGTACTGGTGGTGTCCGTAATTGTACTGGTGGACACTGGAGTTGTACTGGTGGTGTCTGGAGTTGTAGTGGTGGTGTCCGTAGTTGTACTGGTGGACACTGGAGTTGTACTGGTGGTGTCTGTAGTTGTACTGGTGGTGTCCGGAGTTGTACTGGTGGTGTCTGTAGTTGTACTGGTGGTGTCTGTAGTTGTAGTGGTGGTGTCCGTAGTTGTACTGGTGGACACTGGATTTGTACTGGTGGTGTCTGTAGTTGTAGTGGTGGTGTCCGTAGTTGTACTGGTGGACACTGGAGTTGTACTGGTGGTGTCCGTAGTTGTACTGGTGGACACTGGAGTTGTACTGGTGGTGTCTGTAGTTGTAGTGGTGGTGTCCGTAGTTGTACTGGTGGACACTGGAGTTGTACTGGTGGTGTCTGTAGTTGTAGTGGTGGTGTCCGTAGTTGTACTGGTGGACACTGGAGTTGTACTGGTGGTGTCCGTAGTTGTACTGGTGGACACTGGAGTTGTACTGGTGGTGTCTGTAGTTGTACTGGTGGTGTCCGTAGTTGTACTGGTGGACACTGGAGTTGTACTGGTGGTGTCTGGGGTTGTACTGGTGGTGTCCGGAGTTGTACTGGTGGACACTGGAGTTGTACTGGTGGTGTCCGTAATTGTACTGGTGGACACTGGAGTTGTACTGGTGGTGTCTGTAGTTGTAGTGGTGGTGTCCGTAGTTGTACTGGTGGACACTGGAGTTGTACTGGTGGTGTCTGTAGTTGTACTGGTGGTGTCCGTAGTTGTACTGGTGGACACTGGAGTTGTACTGGTGGTGTCTGTAGTTGTAGTGGTGGTGTCCGTAGTTGTACTGGTGGACACTGGAGTTGTACTGGTGGTGTCCGTAGTTGTACTGGTGGACACTGGAGTTGTACTGGTGGTGTCTGTAGTTGTAGTGGTGGTGTCCGTAGTTGTACTGGTGGTGTCTGTAGTTGTAGTGGTGGTGTCCGTAGTTGTACTGGTGGACACTGGAGTTGTACTGGTGGTGTCTGTAGTTGTAGTGGTGGTGTCCGGAGTTGTACTGGTGGACACTGGAGTTGTAGTGGTGGTGTCCGTAGTTGTACTGGTGGACACTGGAGTTGTACTGGTGGTGTCTGTAGTTGTAGTGGTGGTGTCCGGAGTTGTACTGGTGGACACTGGAGTTGTACTGGTGGTGTCTGTAGTTGTAGTGGTGGTGTCCGTAGTTGTACTGGTGGACACTGGAGTTGTACTGGTGGTGTCTGTAGTTGTAGTGGTGGTGTCCGTAGTTGTACTGGTGGACACTGGAGTTGTACTGGTGGTGTCTGTAGTTGTAGTGGTGGTGTCCGTAGTTGTACTGGTGGACACTGGAGTTGTACTGGTGGTGTCCGTAGTTGTACTGGTGGACACAGGAGTTGTACTGGTGGTGTCTGTAGTTGTAGTGGTGGTGTCCGTAGTTGTACTGGTGGTGTCTGTAGTTGTAGTGGTGGTGTCCGTAGTTGTACTGGTGGACACTGGAGTTGTACTGGTGGTGTCTGTAGTTGTAGTGGTGGTGTCCGTAGTTGTACTGGTGGACACTGGAGTTGTACTGGTGGTGTCTGTAGTTGTAGTGGTGGTGTCCGTAGTTGTACTGGTGGACACTGGAGTTGTAGTAGTGGTGTCCGTAGTTGTACTGGTGGACACTGGAGTTGTACTGGTGGTGTCTGTAGTTGTAGTGGTGGTGTCCGTAGTTGTACTGGTGGTGTCTGTAGTTGTAGTGGTGGTGTCCGTAGTTGTACTGGTG